>NC_066351.1:3080266-3288888 GCF_024516045.1 Bombus affinis
ATTAGAACATCCCATCCGTGCAGTGTTCCGCGCCGAAGGACGGCCTTACGCCGTCCTAGGTGGTCATAGAGGCCGACACGTCGAGGAGGATCTAGACCTCCTCAGACTTGCACGACGACCCAGGGGATAGCGTTGAGAGGGGTGGTACCTCTCAATGTCCGAACTAACCAAGAAACGACTCCCTCAGACAGGAGAAGACGCAGGAGTGCTCCGACAGTAATTCGAAAGAGGTCCCGTGGCGCCCCAGCTTAGCGTCAGGCGGTCCACCGTGGGGTTTTAATCGGTATAATCCTGTTTCTATGAGTGGGGGTGTCCATGAGGATTTCCCCACGTATAAAAAGAAGAGATTGTAATGATTTGATCGTGTTCTATTTAAAGTCATAATTGGGGATCTTCTTGATAGGTTGTTTTCTTGTCTTTGAAAGTATTATATCCCTTTAAAGGTACTTTCTTGCTTCATTCTTTCGGACATATTCCTGCATGTCTTGTTCCTGTTTTCCGCTACTATATCTGAAACATGCAGTTCGTAATATGATTGCTCTCTGTGTATTTTCTTTCGCAACTCTGTTTCATCAATTTTATTTAATTTCCATTGATACTGACGTGAATCGGGATCCATATAAGTACTATTTGCGGTTGCTTTTCCTTGTGTAAGTAGCGTATGTAGAGCGGATGGCTGAGTCATTCATTATTGGATCAATTTATCTCAGTTTAATAATGGTTATTATCCATTAACGGTTTCGTGTTCTGTTTAGCCATATTTTTGTGGGACGCTTGTACATTCCTTAGGACGCCTTTGGAGTTGGATAGAATTGTCGTTTGCTTAATTCCCGTACCTCCTATGGCTGTTTTCAATGCTTCGTAGATTGCGATTGTCTCAGTTTTTGCTTTGTTACTGATGCTAATTTCTTCTTCTAGTCATCGACTACCTTTCCTTCTAAGTATTTTAATCCTACTTGACACATCATTTGGTACTTTCGAACCGTCCATGAAAATGATGGATGTTTCATCTGAATCCAGGTCCACATCTGAAATCAAATCATTGACAAAGATATTATTAGATATTTCTATCTCTCTTCTGAGCCCTTCTCTAACACAGTCTATCTTGTTATACTGAAACTTCCTTTGAAATAATTTTTCTTTCTCCGTCTCATGCTTCAGTTCTCCAAACAGATCTTCCTGTAATTCAGTTGCGATCTCTTCATTTTCTTTCATTATAATTCTTTGATAATCTTTTCCTTGATTTCAGGCTCTGGACAGGTAATCTTCGTATTTCTCCTTCAGGTTAGCATGGTTTCCTTGCTATATTTGTCCAAGAGTACTATCAGTGGATCTTCTCAGTGTGATTCTCTTGCAATATTTTGCTAAAAAGTTTTTCGCCTGTAGTTCTGCTCTTGTTTCCATGTCCATCTTGCCAGCCTCAACGTTCATCACATTTATAGGAGTTGTTATTCTGAGGAGTTGTTATTAGCAATTATTTCTTGGTAGTGACTTTTCAGTTTTAGATACCTGTTCAGTGTTAGCTCCAGGAATTTGGCGTCGCCAGATAATTGAATCTCTTTGCTCCCCACCCTGTATTTTTCCAGCGGCTACATTCCTCCGACCTTTTGTCTCATAGCATATTGTACAATTTTGAATTTTGCGGTAGATATTTCTAGCTTTATTGTCGTTAAATTTGTCACTTAAGCTTACTCACTTCCATTGTTTCCTTGATCCTTAGATAATTTTCTGGCGTACATTATTATATCGTCCGCGTATTGAAGAACCTTAACTTCCACTCTTGACGAGCTTAATTTGTTCGTGATGCTAGAAATATATATATTATACAAAACAGGGCCGAATATTGCTCCTTGAGGCAGCTTTCTAGTTTGTCTCCCATTTATAGGTTTGTCGTAGTCTCTGGATACTGCTATCCTTATGTTAAGAATCTATTGGTTAATATATCTGCCTACTTTCTTGTTCCTTGTAAATTCGCTAGTGCCTCAGACACGTCCGTCCTCGGTGGCTTTCCGACTCCTTACAGCTTTTGGTTTGGTTTACTTTCTTCCTTCGATACATTTTTCATGTGTGTCGAGGGATGGAGCCGAATCTATTCTTCGGTTTACAGGTCTTCGAAGTTTCAGTCTCTTAGATTTCCTAACTTAGATCTACGTTTCTAAAGTACATAATTATAAAGTTTCAACGTTACAAACTATACATCTTCTTTAGCTTTTATTGTAGTCTAACCCTAAGTTTCCGTAGATATATAGGATGAGTTATCTAAGAGTTTGAGCTGAGATATTTTCGATACTATTAATTATATCGGAAAATGTTTCAGATAAACTTGAATGGCTTCAAGGTGGGCATATTTTGAAGTTATTGGTTTTTCTCGCAGGTAGACGCATAAAGGTAATTGGAGGTGAACTAGGTTTTTTAAAATGGAATAATACATTTTTTAATATATTAATCCATGCAGCTCGCGATTCTTAAAAAAAATTTACTTATCTATCTACTAAAATAAATAAAATTGTTGAGGTTATAAACGGAATGGTATAGGAGATATTAAGATAGTGAAGCATTCAAATCAGACTATGTAAGTGTCACGTAAAACCGACATTTGGATTGTAAGGGAAAATAAGGCTGAGTCATAACTCAACTTTTAATTTTCTTTCATCGAGCTTTTATTATAAATTTAACACTTACAAGAATAGATTGACACTAAACCAGAAGAAAGGGTTGTACAATAACAAGAGCTAGAACAAGAACCGCCCGAGTGGGTTGAAGTTTCGGCTTATATACTTTTTGGTTTTAGGATGTTGAGGGGGCTCGGTGTAGGTTATGATGTGGAAAAGTGTCCGAAGGTCGGGGGTCGATGTCTTATCTTTGATGTGGACTAAGGTGTGTCATAGCTTCTGTGTAGGCTATGATGATAAGGTGGTGATATGTCCAAAGGAGTCCGAAGCTCAGCGATTGATATCCTATCTTTGATGCGGGTTGATATGTGATTGATGTCACATAAGCATTGCTTTCTATAGAAAGCAATCTGTTAAACAGATATAGGCTTTTAGCTCACCACAAATGGTATGTTTATTTGTTGCCTTGTATTTAAAACAATATTGTGCGAGTAATTTAGTCAATAGAGTTTTATTTTCCCGTAGGAAAGCACCGTGCATAAGCAGAGTTTAATAATAATTATATTTATTAATTTTCGAAAACCCAAAATTTAATTTCATCCATATTTCGAGCTTAGATATATAGTTTACAGAAACAAATTTACATGAAAGACGATTACTGTTTACAAAAAATTTTATCGATAAATATCAGGTTGTGATATATTGTCCAAGCAAATGGGCTTTCAACAAATCTGTTTGCACATTTATATTTCTCCCACAAAAAGTTTCGGTCATTAGTACCATTATTCTATCCCAAATAGTTTCAGAGATATATTAGGAAATATTTTAACATTTAGTTATGGGGATAACGCATGAATGAACTTTATGAAGCGTCCTACTGTATCGCACTTGCTCCCTTGTTTTTAATTCTTGCACTCGACATATTTATAGCAAAGTAATCAAAATCAGATACATATGTAATAGCGATCAATTTGTAGAAAATTATCGTTAATAAATTTTAAATTACAGCATAGGAAGAAATGTTCAAACCGTTAAGAATAAACATTATCAAATGAAATAGAAAAAGAGTTATTATCAGCTTGTAAAAATGCGAATGGTGATACATGATTAATTTATAAGAAAACATCACATTCCCGCCTATAACTAATTCTTGTTCTGGCAGCAAGTTACAGATGATGCGTGTTACACTGTATTGTAGTAATAAGCGTACATGTGATCCATGTGTTGCACACCGTGACTTTATATTGTCATGCAGTTCTGCCTTAGTTCGCTGTTGAGTGCCGAAGCGTGCAGACGTGTCTCTAGTGCCCAGTGAAGTTCGAAAGCAACACGTGTCACCCAACCGTCGAAAGTGAACACAACGTGCTCCTATCCTCCCAAGTGTTTCCTATCCGCCAGAGAGAAGAAAAGCCTACGCACCTAACCCCTACCCAAATCTTGCCTCATAGCCTCACGACTAGTTATTTATATTGAAATAGCTAGCTCGATGATGACCCAGCAATCACCACCAGGCTCGCCTGTGCAAACCCATCACTACCCCGCACTACTCCCCCCGTGGCAGAAGTGCAGCAGACTCCCACGCGCCAACGACGCCAATAAGGCGAAAAAACGCAAAATTGAATCACCAAACACAAACTCAAACCAACAGCAAACACCACAATAGGTTCGCAATACTAGAATCCTCAAACGACGCCATGGAAATCGCAGGCCCGCCACCAAACCAACAAGCACAGAGAAGCCCCCCTCCCCCATCAATATTTGTTAATGATGTCATCGACATCCAGACAATGATCAAGTCCTTAGAGAGAGATATCTCCAAGGAGGACTACAACCTGAAGATAACCAACAACCAAGTAAAAATCCTGCCGACGAATCCAGAAGCCTACAGGAAGCTCACCAAGACACTTAGGGCCCTGAAAGCCAATTTCCACACCTACCAACTCAAAGAAGAAAGACCTTTTCGGGTGGTGCTACGAAACATCCACCACTCCGCAGACATCGACGAACTAAAAATAGAACTATCGGAACTCGGCCACGAAGTCACCAATGTCAGCAACATAAGGCATGGAGTCACAAAAGACCCGCTATCCCTATTTTTCATTTAAAACAGAAACCCAACAACAAGGAAATCTACAACATCAGTCGCCTAATGAACGCCATCGTAAAATTCAAACCACCGCAAACCAAAAAGGAGATAGTGCAATGCAAAAGGTGCCAAAGATATGGGCACACGCAGAAATACTGCAACCATACCTTCCGCTGCGTCAAATGTGCAGGTACACACCCCACCGATCAGTGCAAGAAATCACCGGAAACCCCAGCGAAGTGCATCCACTGTCAAGGTGACCATCCTGCCAACTACAAAGGCTGCTCAGCCTACAAAACTCTGTACTCAAACAAATACCCCAAACTTAGAACAAAAGAGGTAAATTACCAAACACCCAGCTCGCCGAAATTCACCGTTATCCCAATCCCCCCAACCAATCAAACACCCAGCCCTATCAAACTCACCACTCCCTCAAACTCCTATGCCCAAGCGGTACAAGGCACTCAAAATACACCAAATAGCCACAGGGATCCTCCCCAAAATAGTGCCCCCACCTCACCTAATACAGACAACGTCTCTAGACTTGAAAAGCTAATAGAGAAACAATCAGAGCAAATAAACAATTTGCTATCGCTATTAACACTCATCATGGATAAATTAATACGCCCCGACACAAAATAAAACCAAGACGCATAGCTCTGTGGAATGCCAATGGTCTAGCGCAACACAAACTTGAGCTAGAACTCTTCCTAAAACACCAGCTAATCGACATAATGCTCATATCTGAAACCCACTTCACCGACAAAAACTACCTGAACATAAACGGATACAAGTTCTACCATACCCAACACCCCAGCGGAAAGGCCCACGGCGGCACCGGAATCATAATCAAAGCAAACATCAAGCACTACGAACTTCCACCATTCCAGAAAGACTACCTCCAAGCAACAAACGTAGCAATAGAAGACTGTCATGGTACAATCACCACCTCAGCTGTATACTGCCCTCCCAGACACTCCATCGCCAAAGAAGACTTCGACCACTTCCTGGACACCCTGGGCAACAGATTCATAGCCGGAGGAGACTACAACGCTAAACACACCCAATGGGGTAGCAGACTGGTTACAGTAAGAGGCAAAAACCTCCTCAACAGCATAATAACCAACAACCTCAACTACCTTACCACATACGAACCCACACACTGGCCCACCGACACAAACAAAATACCCGATCTCCTTGATTTCTTCATAACTAAAAATATCTCGTCAAGACACGTCCAAATCAATTCCGCGGCTGATCTCTCCTCCGATCATTCCCCCGTGATAGTAACAGTCAGTTCAACTATCATCGAGAATACACCTAATGGCTCCATTCATAACAAACACACCAACTGGCAGCTCTTTAGAGAAGTCTTTACCCGCACAACTTCAGTCTCAACCTCACTAAAAACCAATGACGAAATCGAAGCAGCCACGGAATACCTAAATGCGAGCATAATAAACGCTATCCGCGTCTCCACACCGGCAAAAACGTCCATCAACAATCACGAATACCCCCAGTACATATTAAAAAAAATAGCAGAAAAACGTAGACTAAGAAGGATATGGCAGACCCATAGAACACCGGAGGACAAACGCAAACTAAACAACGCAACTAGAAAACTATCCAAAACCATAAAGAACTATAATAATGACCGTTTTCACAAATATCTCGCCAGCCTGTCCCCCATAGCCGACTCAAACTACTCACTATGGAAAGCCTCCAGGAAACTCACGCGCCCCCCACAAATAATACCTCCAATCCGCCGCCCGCAGGGTGGATGGGCGCGTAGCCCTATAAAAAAAGCCAACCTATTTGCCAAACACTTGACTGAAGTATTCCAACCCCATTCCTCCATAGCTGCAGCGGACGTGACCGAATACCTGCACACTCCCTTCCAAATGTCCCCTCCTATTCAACCCTTCACTTCTGCAGAGATCATAGAAGCAATCAGTCGCCTAAACCCCAAGAAAGCAGCAGGTCACGACCTAATAGGAAATAAAGCAATCAAGGAACTCCCCATAAAAGGGATCGCACTCATCGCATCAATCTTTAACGCCATCCTCCGCCTTGAACACTTTCCTAAGGCGTGGAAAATCTCACTGATCACCCTCATCCCCAAACCCGGTAAACCAATATATGAAACCAGCTCCTATCGCCCAATCAGTCTTTTACCTACCCTGTGTAAACTATTCGAGAGGATGCTTACGAATCGTCTCCTTCCACTCCTAGAAGAATTGAAAACTCTCCCAGATCACCAATTCGGCTTCCGAAAACAACACTCAACAGTAGAGCAAATCCACCGCATAACCCACATGATCAGCCAAACCCTCGAAAAGAAAAAATACTGCTCAGCCGTATTCCTAGACATCCAACAGGCATTCGATAAAGTATGGCATGAAGGGCTACTCTACAAGCTTAAAAAAATCCTACCCCACCCATACTACTCCATCTTAAAATCCTACCTTACCAACAGACAATTCATAGTTAAATGTCTAGGCGCCACTTCCGCAACATTCCCAATAGAATCCGGCATACCGCAAGGTAGTGTCCTCGGACCCCTACTATTCTCCATCTACACTGCCGACTTACCCATATCAAACGAGGTAACAATAGCAACATTTGCCGACGACACAGCACTATTAGCTACCCACGCAGACCCGGCAATTGCCTCATCCACTCTCCAGCGAAGTCTCGACTCCATGGAAAAGTGGTTCCAAAAATGGGGTTTTAAAATAAACGAAAAAAAATCCTCCCATGTAACCTTCACGCTCCGAAAACAAACCTGCCCCAGGTCACCATTAACAACACAATAATCCCAAGCAAGGACTCCGTAAGATACCTGGGCATGACCCTGGACAGGAGGCTAACTTGGGAAAAACATATCTCGGAAAAAACAAAGCAACTAAAGGAAAAACTAAGAAAATTCTATTGGCTCACGGGCCGACGCTCCAAACTAAACATACAGAACAAAATAACCCTCTACAAGGCCGTAATAATACCTGTCTGGACCTATGGAATCCAACTATGGGGAACAGCAAGTAACTCCAACATTGAAATACTCCAACGCTTTCAATCGAAAACGCTAAGGTCCCTATTAAATGCACCCTGGTATGTTTCCAACGAAACAATCCACCGAGACCTCAAGATACCTACAGTCAAAGATGAAATACACAAGTCCAGAAGCAGATATAACACAAGAGTCAACAACCACCACAACCCACTAGTCACCCAACTACTGGACACGACGGACCAGATCCGCAGACTAAAAAGAAAATACCCTCTAGATTAAATCCTTAGTTTCTACTAGAACCAACAATATAAAACTATTATAATCCATGTCATTGTATCACGCCAAATGAAGTTACTGAAAATTCTCAACGAGAATTGATTGTAAATATTCTAATAAATAAAAAAAAAAAAAAAAAAATGCAGTTCTGCCTGAGCAACCGAGATAAACGGACGTGCGAAACAGTGTTTCAGTGAAAGTGCGGCAAGAGGGAAGAGAAAGCGGTAACGTAAACGCCCATCGCCAAATGGTGGAATATGCAGATTTCACCAATAAGAATAACAAATAAAGGTGAAACACACTTTATAAATAGAGTCACAGGTTCTACTAGCAATAGACAACCAATAAACGAAGAACACGGAAATACAGATACAAACGAAACGAACATGAAAATAACACAAGAAAATGACGAGAACAACGAACTAACACACCATGACGAAAGCTGGAAGGTGGCGAACTTCCAGCAAAAAGCGAAAAGTAACTCCGTGCACAAGCGGCAGGAAAGCTATAGCAGCAGATAAACAACAATAGCTGCAAGAAATCACGCTCCGTAACTCATTTAGCGCACTGCTAAAAGAGACAGTAACAGACCCAACTGAAAAACCAACAACCCGCATCGCTAAATCACCACGAATCTACATCGATGCTAAAATAATAGACGCCCTCTTGAACTTCTAAACAACACGGCAGGGAAAGATAAAACAGATAAAACAGATAAACACTATAAAATAGATAAAAGTAGACCAAGTCAAAGTTCAAAACAACACCCCATTCAGAAAAGTGACAAAATCACTAAAGGAGAAAAACGCAGGGTATCACACCTATCAGTTCAAAGCCGACAAAAGTTACAAAGCAGTAATCAGGGGATTACATCCACAAACAAATACCGACAACATAAGCGAGGAACTAGCAAAAATCGGACACCAGGTAAGATCAATAAACAACATAACCAGATACGCTATTTCCGCTATTGCCGCTATTTCTAATTGAGCTAGAACCTAAAAACAACAACAAAGAAAATACGAAATCAAAAAGTTCTAATCACAATAGTAACAGTGGAGCCACCTAGACATAAAAAAGATATACCGCAATGCATAAGGTGTCCACAATAAGGACACACAAAAAATTACAGCAACAGAAACCCGACGTGTGTCAAATGCGCTGGGAAGCACCTAACATAAACTGTCCAAACACAGGAAAAATAAACGAAGTAAAATGCTTCAACTGCAATGGAAACCACCCAGCTAGTTACAGAGGCTGTGTAGTCAGAAAACAACTTCAACATAAACTGTTTCCGCCGCTACGAAATAGGACATACAATAACTTACAAGCGCAACAGGACAGCACAGAAACTTAGACAACACCAAATTCACAGAACGCAATGAACCACAGTAACACCCAACACCTTTGGTAGCCGAAACTACGCGCAAGTAAATCAGCCAATCGCTACCCTCTGAAAACCAATATCACAACAACATCAGCAACGACACTACAGAAATCAAGGAACTGCTCAAACAATCCATCAAAAACACCCAAGTGCTAATAAAAATGATAAGCGAACAAAACGCAGTCCTCAGACAGCAAACGCGACAAATCACAGTCATGCTACAACTGCTTACAAACATGTTAAGCAAAAAATAAAAACGGAAACGTTGAAAATAGCAGCCTGGAGCTCAAACGGCCTACAACAACGGGCCCTTGAAACTAAAACATTCTTGTATAACAACAATATTGACATATTACTTGTTTCAGAAACACACTTCACTCCAAAAAGCTACATGAAAATACCATACTACACCATATATGATACCAAACACCCTTCAGGAAAAGCGCACGGAGGGACCGCAGTGATAATAAGAAACCATCAAACACCATTTACACAGCCAAGTTAATAAGGAATATATACAAGCAACCACCGTTACAGTTCAAACTAGCAGCAACTACTTCCAGTTGTCAGCAGCATATGTACCTCCGCGACACAAAATAACATCACAAATGTGGAAAGAGTACTTCTAACACTTAGGGGACAAGTACATCGCAGCGGGGGACTACAACTCAAAGCGCACGCTATGGGGATCAAGAATTACTACATCTCGAGGTAGAACCCTGAAAAATACATTAAAAATAATAACCTCAATATATTATCCACAGGTAGATCGACATACTGGCCGACTGACCTGAACAAAAAACCTGACCTACTCGACTTTGCAGTTACAAGGAGACTAAATACAATCAAACTAAAAATAACACCCAACCTCGAGCCTAGCTCTAATCATACACCCATAATAATTGAATACAGAAACAAATCAATACTTTGTAGCAAACCAGAGACACTATGCAATAAAACCACCAAATGGCAAACTTTTAAAGAAATAATTGAGAGCAAAATAAACTGCAACATCCCATTGAAAACTCCTGAACACATCGAACAGGCAGTAACAACATTGACAGGAACTATTCAAGAAGCAGCAAGGACAACCACTGACACCTGAACCAACCAACAGACAAACAAAAATAATTCCGCAAGAAATACTCGAAAAAATTAGAGAAAAAAGAAAAGCGAAAGCAAAATGGCAAAAACATAGAAATCAAGAAAATAAAAAATACCTAAACAAACTTGCAAAGGAAATAAAAAACAAAATAAAAGAGCACAACAATAACGAATTCGCAAAGTTCATAGGGACACTCTCTACACACGAGAATTATCTCAAACTATGGAAACTAGCACAGATCATAATGTTACCTAAACCAGACAAAGAGCCACACCAAACTGCATCTTACAGACCAATAACACTACTTCCAGTATTTTTCAAAATACTGGAAAAAATAATATATGACCGCATAAAACCAATAATAGAGATGAAAATATTAATACCGGATCACCAATTTGGATTCAGAAACAAACGCTCCACGATAGAGCAAATGCACAGGCTTATCAACGAAATAATAGTAGCACTAGAAAACAAGCAATACTGCACAGCCCTCTTTATGGACGTAGAGAAAGCATTTGACAAAATAAACCATGAAAGCCTACTACAAACAATTAGGAAACAATTCCCGGAGCAAATATACCAATTAATAAAATCCTTCCTAAGCAGCAGAACCTTTGTAATAAAAATCAAGCACACATATTCTAAAGTTAAAGACATCAAGGCAGGGGTACCACAAGGAAGCGTCCTAGGCCCAATACTATACGTATTATACACGGCGAACATACCAACAACTAGCAATAGCACAGTACTGACATTTGCGGACGACACAGCTATATTAGTCAAGCATACGAACCCAGAAACAGCAGTCAAATTACTACAAGAACATATCTCAAAAATAGAAAAGTGGCTACACGAAAAACAAATAAAAGCAAACCCCAATAAATGCGACCATATTACATTCACGCTACGAAAAAAGATACCACCAAACATCCTCCTGAACGGCACGCATATAACACAAACAAAACAGGTCAAACACCTAGGACTCCACTTAGATACACAACTGACATGGAAATTACATATCAAATCAATAGTAGAAAAAATACAGAAAACAAGGAGACAAATGCATTGGCTAACAAGCCGAAAATCCAAATTAAGCATAGAAAATAAATTAAAGATATATAAAACGATCTTAAAACCAATCTGGACGTACGGAATACCATTATGGGGGACGGCAGCAATGAGCCATATAAACAAAATAGAGGTAATACAGGCTAAAATCCTTAGAACAATAGTAAACGTCCCATGATACGTTAGAAATGAGGACATAAGGAGGGACCTTTGAATCCCAACGGTCAAGGAAGCAATCAGCAGCTACGCTGAAAGATACAAGGCAAGAATAGCAACACACCCAAACCGGCTAGCAGCGGATACGATCAACACTTTAAACATAGAAAGAAGGCTAAAAAGGAAATACCCAGCAGACCTCACAAAAAATATAACCACCAAACGCGAGGATGGTACCCCGCTGGGGGTAGTCACCTACATGATAATAATACCGCTAAAAAATTCATCTTAATGTCCAAATGGACAAATTGAGAATGTAAAGAAGTAAATAAAAAAAAAATATTGTCATGCTATCCCCTGTACTCATATATCGGGTTGACATTATGATTAGGGTTAGGGGTTACACTAGTACAGATATGATTATTATAGAATTTGACAAGTAACCGTGGTAATTAGATATTAGGCATTAGAGATGCTAATGACAATGGTCTTAGGTTTGATAACGAATCAGCGGGATAACAAAATGTGTTTTCTTCCAATGTCTAAGTTGTACTCAACTTGCTTGTCTACGGTACAAGTATTACTAAACTAACTCTTTGTTAAAACGTAAAATATTCACCGAGTGTAAAGACGCTATGTAACTTGCTAATGAGACCTCACGAGAGAATGACTTTCCGTCACGATGATGCTGCAGAGGAAAACTATGATGGGGTGTGTCTAAGGATACGAAATCATCGGATTCGTCAAGGAAAGCCTTCGTTCGGAAAGTGAGGGAAATTAAGGTTGCTGTTAATTGGTCAATTTCAATGTTGGTGGTTAGAGAAGGATGCTAGCCGCCCTTGAGGGAAAGTTGCTAGCGGGAAGCGTCATTCGTGGAAAAATAGATTTCTGCTATGTTCCCGTGTTGGGACAAAGACTGTTTGTCTGTTTGAAGGACTTTAGTTAACTAAATTTTAAGATTTATAACGGGTAGCTGAACATGTACCGTGGAGATGCGTTGAGATCTGGTAATCATCTTACCCGAAAAATAGGGTCTGCGTGTGACGAGCCACGGGACAGAAACCGTTGGAATGTTTACTGTCGCGTGCCGCTACGACTATTTCTTTTAAGGAGAGTTATAGAATTACTCCATACCTTTGTTGGGCAAAACGTTCATCCCTTGACCGCGGCTACGTTCGGCGACTGGTTGTCGCCTCGAGCTTAAGCTCACTATCATAAATCTCGAACAAATACAATCGGATTGAATGACGGCAGTTGCTTAATTACGACTATGGTAGGATCTGGATTACAGTATTAAGGAGTTTTCCCAAAGTTCCAAAGGGAAGGCTCCGGTGTTCTTTCATCTCCGACATATATATGCATAATTTATAGGAAGGGAGCTTAATCCCTTTGTCTAAATATCTAGAGAAGAGAAGATGGTTGTTGACTATGAAAGTTTTCTTGAATTTGTTCATCTAGACTTTAATATGTTCAGAAAATTGCAATTTAAATTGCAGGTGAATACACAGATAATGATATTAACACATTTTGGATATTAAAACAAGTGAATGGATAGAAATATCACAATATATGGTAAAGTCTTGAAAATGTAGGTATAATTTATACATATATGTATACTTTAATAAAATACTTTATTGTAATATTTATGTAACATATTGAAATAGAAAGTTATTTAAATATGTTAGACTTTCTCTTTATCGTTTTGCAATTTATTAATTTAGTAATTAATTTTAATTTAAGTAAGTAATTTTAATTTAATTAAGTAAGTAAATTTAATTAAGTAACTAAATTTAATTTAATTAAGTAAGTAATTTTATTTAGTAATTAATACTTGTAATTTTGTACTTGTAAATGAAGTTGTTTTAAATTGCTATTTATTTATTATAGAGAACTTCAAAGCAAAATGTAATGATCCTAAGCGAAAACCTGCGTATGATGTATATTATACCTTTGGTTATAATATGTCAAAAAATATAAAATCTATATTTATGAGATCAAATGATATTGTTTTTAAGTAGCTTGCTAACAATATCTTGCTGCTGTGCCGTAATTTGTATACATTTTATATTCAGCTACTTACTTCGACTTCTTGGATGATTCTCCTGCCCTTAAATAAAAATATCTTCTAAAATTAAGTCAAATGTTATTGGCATCAGTTTTCTGAGTTCAAAAAATGACAATATATACGGATCTAATTCTAGGAAAAAGCAAGAACATTCTAGGACAAATTGCTTATTATTCTTAAGCAGTGGATCAAAAAGAATGATTCAAAAGAATATATTATTTAAAGTATAAAGAATATTTTTTGTTTATAAATATAGTTGGATCCTCACAAATTCGACTGAGATGGCAGTCATCTGTAAACTGTAAGCTGCTGAATAATATGACAAGTATTGTTACAATGAAGGGATAGTCATGTTAGAACCAGCAATTTACTACATAAAATGTATTTTATTACATCGATAAAATATTTTTACTATATATATAGTGAATAACTATATTTGTCTCACCTTAATAGATTTTATCATTATTATTTTAATTTTGAAGATGTCGAAAGTACAAATCCATACGTAATAGCGATTAACAGAATTATATGGAAAGTCATATATATAACTTTAAAAACACAGTATAATAAAATGTTGTGTGTCCTGTATTCCTGGGTAGAGTTCGCAAGTTGCAAGGGTGGCTTTTCTTGTTTCTATCGATCGACGCCTGTGCAGTGAGCGACGTCGACTTGACCGCCGACCGTAGCCCAGGAGAAGCAATCATCGTTCGATCCTCTCTCGTTTTGAACCTGTTTATACGACTATAAATTTCGATCTTGGTGTTCTCATGTTCACGTGATTCATAGTGTTTATCTTTGTCTACTAAAAATCAAATTAGAAGAACAGAAAGAAGAGAACATGAAGTATTTAAAAATACCATAGTGAAAGCGCTGACAACAATCAGAACTATATTTAGAAAAACAATACATACATATTACAAGGTAACTACAAAACTGTCACTGTTTTAAACGAAGACTTTCTTATTTTAAAGAATAAATAAAAGTGTGAAATGGTGTCCAAATATATATAACATGCCCATACATATTAGCTATTAATTATTTGATACTTGCATTACGAAAAGGATAACATTTCATCAGAGCTGGGTAAAATATTATTTCAAATATTAAATTCTAAATAGCCTGTTTTACTTTAATTCGTACGTATACTTTCGAAAATAAAATGGGTTACTTGCGAGGAGAAGTTTTAGTGAAAAAATGTGAGAAAAAGAATATTTTATTTGAGGAATACTGAAAGTAGTGAGCCTTATATTAACATATTTTATTTAGTTTAATTTATATTTGTTTACTATCCAATATAAAGATTATAGTAGCTTCTAAAGAATATGATAGATAAACGTAATTATATTAAAGAAACAGTTTAAGAGTTTTAAAAGAAATAGCAATTCCAGATACATGATTTCAGTCTTTTTCATTTCCGCAAGGCAGAATACAAGATATAGAAATATGACTTTTTAACATTTATTGAAAAACTCAGTAGTGATATCGCTGACACTCATAGTAATATTATGGAATTAGAATTATTGCAATATTTGGATGATAAAAATTAGCGAATCTAAAGCATCACAAAGTACAAGTAGAAGAAATAATTTTATTTATTTATTTTCAAAATATAATGTGTTGATATCGACGTGTCCTTCAATTAAAAAACTATTAAATTACGCTGGATTGGCTTTTTGTTCATAAAAGAGTAGTCTAAGTGATGCAAACTTTGAACGATGCACTTTGTTATATGCGAATAGTCAACCTTAAAAAGAAAATAAATTTAATTTGCAAATATTATGGATTTTTACATTCCAACATTGACTTTATTCGTAATCTACTTTCACTTTTAATTTTAATTGTTAAATATTTTAGATACTATTTATAATACAAAGTTAAAATATTTTATTTTTATGCAATACAATATGGAAATAAAAATAATTTTATTTTCTGAAAATAATTTTTTGTTTTCTATTTGAAATACTATTTTATTTGAACTGTAAAATGGCGACTACTTAAAATAGTATCTTAAATATTTTTTCTACATATTTTACTCAGCACTGCATTTTATTATTACATACATATGTATCGTACAATACATGTCAGTTATATCCTTAAGTATACCATAGAATAGTTTACTATAAATAACAAATTATTATCGTACAATTTTATTTTAGAAGAAGATGCCATACGAAGACTACTGGAAAAGAACATGATAAGTTATATTTTTTATTTTTTATAGGAAGGTAATTTTAAGACTCACTACATTGTCAATCAATTTCGTATTACTAATATCTTTATATTTGATTTCGGAGTTAGTCATGTGTCTTTTCATTTTCTCCAAAATTTAAAAAATATGCATTGCTCGTCATAATGTTACTGTATTGAAGATATTAAAATATTGCATCTCAAAATAATTATAGCTTGGGCTTCTACAAATTGTCGTCAATTTACTAGTTATTTTTAAAAGGCCCACATCTGTGGACTTAGCAGTTTATTTGAATTTTGAAATATTTCATATTAAAATTCTCCTCTTTAATCATAAAGTGATATTAAAGTCAGAAAATTAAAAAATGTACTTATCATGTTTTCTCCCGTAACCTTCATGTGCAACATTCAAGCTATATCTAAGATTGTTACCAAAGCATTAATTATTTAATTTTATTATATTATGTGTTTTATCATTTTATATTAATTTTATAACAAAGGATTGAATTTAAATTATATGCTTAATTATTTTGTATACTTACAAAAAATAGTAGCAGTAATATAATAACCTAAACTACTGATTTGATTCATACTTGATTAATCAAGTTTTTGAACCTATATTGATATATAATGTCATGTATATGTGTATATATAATGTGAATTTGAAGTACATTATCACATAATATATACGTATGCACATAAATAACATAACAACTATTTCAATTAATTTAACTTGTTATTGATAAACATTTTTTCGAAATATTATTCAAAAATATCAAAAGTTATATCTATTTTTACCGTGTACCCAATTATTTAAAAATTACTTTAATACTTCAAATAGCACACATGATATTGATTGGCTTGTAGATATACATTG
Source organism: Bombus affinis (assembly GCF_024516045.1). NCBI lineage: Eukaryota > Metazoa > Arthropoda > Insecta > Hymenoptera > Apidae > Bombus > Bombus affinis. The sequence continues at coordinate 3,097,099 of NC_066351.1, forward strand.
TGATAATTTCAGGGTGAGATGTTATGAACGAGTTTTTCTTTTTAGATTATTATATATAGTGAAAATACAAACGGTGTAAGACATATTTATTTTTAAGTTTTGATTTAACTAATTTTTTAATACAATGTTATACGTTATGAAATATTCTGAACACTATTAAGGACAAAAAAGATAAATATATTTATATTTTAAAAGTACTTTTGTAGAAAATATATATGAGTAATATGAGAGTAAAGGTAGCATTGACACACTTATTTATTTTATTCTACAACCATATTAATATTTTTGAAATTCCAAAAAATCATCAAATGATGAAAATATTTTATGGATAAGATTAATAGTTCATCTTTTAAGGCAACAAAAAATAAAATTTCCTATAATCAACGTCTACTAAACCATAAGTTATTTTGTTAAAAAATCAATGAAAGAGCTGCAGGATAAGCAACATTTAATTCTTGAGATGAGAGACAAGTATGTTACTGATTTATTAATTAAATGTTGCTAACTTGTAAAGATTATGAAGGTAAATATGATTTGAAACGTGAATCACATATAAATAAATATGTATAAATTATGCTCGTGTTCAAGTATTCTGTGGCTGTTTCGATATCTTCCTTCGTTTTTAGTGAAACTGAGGCAGAAGTTGAATGATTAAAGACTTCTCTAAAGGGTTGCCAGTTGGTGGGTTGGTTATGAATAAAGCCATTAGGTGGGTTTTCAATTATTGCTGAACAGACTGTTGCTCAGAAGAGAGTTCCGCCGAGGAGTTGATTTGGACATATCTAGGCGAGATATTTTTGGTTATGAAGAAGTCAAGTAAATCAGGAATTTTGTTAGTGTCAGTGGGCCAGTATGTGGGTTCATATGTAGTGAGGTAGTTGAGATTGTTGGTGATTATGCTATTCAAGAGGTTTTTACTGTGATAAGTCTGCTGCCCTATTGGGTATGTTTGGCGTTATACTCTCCTCCAGCTATGAATCTATTGTCCAGAGCTTCAAGGAAGTTATCAAAGTTTTCTTTAGCAATTGAGTGTCTGGGAGGGCAATATACTGCTGAAGTGGTGATTGTACCATGGCGGTCTTCTATTGCTACGTTTGTAACTTGGAGGTAGTCTTTCTGGAATGATGGAAGCTCGTAATGCTTAATGCTGGATTTGATAATGATTCCGGTGCCGCCGTGCGTCTTTTCACTGGGATGTTGGGTATGGTAGAAGTTATAGCCGTTTACTTTGAGATAGTTTTTATCGGTGAAGTGGGTTTCAGATATGAGCATTACGTCGATTTGCTGTTGTTTTAAGAAGAGTTCTAGTTCAAATTTGCGCTGAGCTAGACCGTTGGCGTTCCACAGAACTATACGCATTGGTTTTATTTTGCTTCTGTGCGTATTAATTTATCCATGAAAAGTGTTAGTAATGAAAGTAAGTTGTTGATTTGTTCTGTTTGTTTCTCGATTAGTTTTTCGAGTCTGGTGAAGTTGTCTGTGTTTCGTGAGATGGGAACAATATTTTGTGAGTGGTCACTGTGGGTTTTCGTATTGTTTATATTTCCTTGTACTGCCTGGGCATAGGAGATTGATGGTGTGGAGAATTTTTGGAGTCTGGGTTCTTGGGGTCTGGTTATCTCCTTGGCTCTGGGTTTAGGGTACTTATTATTGTGCAGTGTTTTATAGGCTAAGCATCCTTTGTAGTTCGCAGGATGCTCTCCTTGATGCACTTGGCGGGGGTTTCTGGGGATTTAGTGCATTGGTCAGTGGGGTGACTACCTGCACATTTAACGCACCGGAAATTATGGTTGCAGTATTTCTGCGTGTGGCCGTATCTTTGGCACCTTTTGCATTGCACTATCTCTTTCTTTACAAAAGGTGGTTCGATCTTTGCTATTGAGTTCATCAGACGATTGAGGTTGTAAATTTCTTCATTGTTTTGTTTTTGGTTTATGTCAATAAAGAATAAGGATAGTGGGTTTTTCGTGATTCTATGCCTAATGTTGCTAATGTTAGTTACTTCGTGGCCAAGCTTTAAAAGTTCGAACTTTAGTTCGTCTAGATTGGCTGAGTGGTGGATATTGCGTAGCACCACACGAAAAGGTCTTTCTTGCTTGAGCTGGTATGTGTGGAAGTTTTCATTCAAGGTTTTTAGCAACTTAGTTAATTTGCTATAGGCGTCTGGGTTGGTCGGAAGAATTTTTACGTAGTTATTATTAATTTTTAACTTGTAGTCCTCTTTATCATTGTTTGAATGTCAATGACATCGTCAACGAAGATTGGCGGGGGAGGGGGAATTCTTTGGGTATGTAGTCTATTTACCGTTTCAGTTACGTCCATGGAGTCTTCTGTTGTCTCCAGTATTGAGAACCTGTTGTAGGTGGTCACTTGGTTAGCTGGTGGATTAGTTTGACTCTTGTTCACATTAGTCTTGATTGCTTTGTCACGCGGGGGGGGGGGGGGGCGGAGGAGTGCTATTATAGATCAGGATGTCGCATATGTCGGATGTTGTATATGTTTTCGAGTTGCTTATTTTTAGTTGCTTTACGATGTATGATAGCAGGATATGCATCGAGAATATTGTAGAACTGTCAGTTTAGAGGGATTAACAACACCTTTATCTAATAAATATATTCATTGTCGTTTTAGGTTTGATTAACAAGATTTTACAAAATCAGATTGAAGTATCTATCGATATACAATTTTCTGATAAATGCAGTTTAGAGTAAAATTTCAAATAATCAATAAAATAAATATTAATTAATATACATATTAATCACGGATGTGATTTTATTCTTCCTTCGATTTGTATTTTAATGGTATTTTAATAATACCAGATAGAGTATCAATATTTGTAAGTACGACAATTTCAGGGACATTTTGTGATTGCTGCATTTATTCCTTCATTTATTACTTATGCATATGTATGTATACATTTACAGGGTATTTCACCTAACTTGATCATCTTAAATATCTCATTTATTTTTTATGATAGGAAAAACTATCAGAGGAAGAGAATATTCGGTTCGAAGGGGAAAATGTGGTGATAGGAAAAAAAAATTTTCTCAAGGTCGCTTTTTTCCTCGATATTTCAAGGCCATCAAAGTATTTTTTCACTGCATATTTTCATTACAACAGTATTATCGCTTATATATAAAAAAAAAGAGAAAATTATGTTTGTATAGGGAAAAAGCAAAGATAAGACCCACTTCTTATCATCCATATCTTTCAATGCAAAATATTTATTTCAGAAAGTGTTTAAAATATGCACCATTAACCTCAACATACTTTTGGAGATGGCAAATGGGTGATTTTTCTATATTTTTAAATATTTTTGTAGTAATTGATGTATATCCGTGTAGAACCCTTTCTTGCATGATTTCTGGTGTTGTGGGAGTATCATTGTGAACTTTAACATTTTGTTTATAAACATCAGGAACAATTAAACGATACACTGTTTCAATGAAATTAAGATTCCTTCATTTACTCTGAACGGATATTGAAATTAATTTCAAACATTTCATGATTCTTTTATGAGCTCTAAGATTGTTGTCATGAAAATATGTAGTTCCATTTAAAAATACTTCAATGTCCTTGACATCTCGAAAAAGTGACTCCGAGAAAATTTTTTTGCCTACCGCATTTGATATCTTTTACATTTTATATTTTTTCTTATCATAAAAAATAAGCTACGAGATATTTAAGATGATCGAATTAGGTGAAATACCCTGTATAATGAGCAACAAAGGTATTCAGATGGCGTGGTAGGAAGCAATATATTTTATTTGAAATAAAATGAAATATAACAATTTGAAATAATGAATTATTTCAACTAATAACGTTGAAAAAGTAATTTTACTTCGTGTTGAAACTAAACAAATCATTTTCAAATAATTTCTTATTTATATTCATTAAATTATTCAAATAAAATAAATAATCCAATATAAAAGGTTGTGATGAAATGATTTGTTATATTATATTATTTCTTTATTTAGCTACATTAAATCCTTAAACTTGAAGCCCATGAATTTTTATAATATAACTGCCAGAATTGAACACTTTTACAAAGGACAAATAATTATTCTAAATAAAATAGCAAATAAGTCTATTTCAAAATAAGTATAAGTGCAAATAAACTCTAACCTTATTCGAAAAATAAATTATTATCAAGTGATAATTTCAAACAATAATGCAAAATAAAAAATGACAATTTTTTTGCATACATAATAGACATACTAATTATTATAAATTATTCGCTCTTAATACAACTCGAAATTCAATGTAAACAAAATAAACCATGTTTGAAATGTTACATATTATGTTAATCGAATTAGGTCTGTTGAACATAAAACGAATAATGAATAAAATAAATAGTTCGAATCGTAATAAGTATAACTAGAATAGGGCATTAGAATATAAACAATAGAGAACAGAAACATCGGCGATAATATATATCGTCATAAATTTGTGCTTTTGAAATAGAGGTTCTACCACCAACCCACGATAGAAATAAAATTATTTTCCTGGTACATCTAATTTAAAGTAACAGAGAAAATAACAAATAAAATAAAAATTTTATTTGAATAATTATTTCAATAAAAGTTTGTTTCAATAATGCCCTGTTCTGATAGCCACAATTGCTCTCAAAATTGTTCTCGTTCCAAACATTTTGTCAGAAAAACATGTATATCGTGGTAAAATTGTGTGTGAAAAACTGTAAGAAAACATGTACGTATTTTTGTGCAATTAAAAATGTTGATATAAAAGGATTAGGAAACATTTAAGAAATTATTTGAATTAACATTCATTCATTTGATGGTAACACAATGAAATAATTTAGAAAAATATTAGGTAATTATTCGGAATAGGGGCGGTTCCACCGATTTTGATGACCCTGAAATAGGTTCTCAAGGTCAACATTCTGAACAATTTTTTTTCTACACATAATGTAGCCGTCGCTCGGTTCCAAGATTTTCGCGGAAACTACAATCTTTAGGTTACTTTTACAATTCATCATCGATTAGGCGATCAAATTTTTATATAGCATAAACAAAAATCAGTTATAGGTAGGGATAGAATAGTATTCGAACTATAATGGTAGCTGGTAACGCTAGCGTAGGATAATTTCTGATGATGATTATTGTGATCTTCAATTGGACAAAAATGAAGCAAATATACCCATCATTGTAAGGTTGTTTACGGAAAAAAAATTTATGAAATAATTCGTTAAATAGGTGACACCTGGTTAGAAAATAATATATGCAAAATAGAATGATTAAACAACGGGAACCCGTGTCGCATTTGAATTACAGATTAGAAAATTTTAATTAATAGTTAAGTACGTAATCATAAGCAAATAGCACGTAATAAAGTTTTTTAAATAAAAGATATTGTTATTGTAAATGAATATAATTCTCGAAATTGTATAATGGCTTACACGCATCTTTGACAATATTGCTATGCGCGAGCAAACCTACTTACAAGAACGAAAGCAGATTAGATCGAGCAGCGAGGTAAATAATACGTAGCGATCCTCAAATCGAAGAACACATGGGCTGCAGCCTATCTCATACAAGTCGTAGAGAAAAAGACTATGACGTGTGGAAGCATAAACCATTCTGCGCGAGGATTTGTAAGAAAAGTCATAGATAAAATATTAAACTTCTTAACCCATGGAAAATGTATAACAGCATATCGAAAACTATACTATGGAATTTTGGAGTATATTTACACAAAAATCGCATACGCACTGCGAGTGTCCATAGAGAAATCGTAACGAAAATAGCAATCGTTTTACATTACAGTGAATATTCAATATAACCTCTGTTTTCTTGCAAAAAAAGTACGCTATGAACACAATATGTACAGCACGAACTGTACGCACTACACACACTATACATCCAAATCACTCCCGTTAGAATTAATAAACAAATTAAATGGATACGTACAATACGCGGAAACAATACAAAAAGTACAAAAATAGAAAAAGTAAAAATAAAAGAATTAAAATTACAAGATTTCAATGAACTAAAAGTAAAGTGGCCTAACGAATTTTACAGCGAAATACTTTAAACTTGTACTAAAACTAATTTTAACTCTAACTTTATGTTTATACAGTTCTCCTAAAGTTCCTCTTTAGTTGTTGATATGACTTTGTTCTTTTATAATTGTTCTCTTCTCTTATCATATTTCCAAAATCGTTAAAACGTGTTACATGGCAAGTTAGTAGTACAGAGTTCGTTCGAAAAGAAAAATTTACGATACTCTTCGTCCACTTTTTCGTTTTCTTTATAATATAATTTGAAATTAGTCAGAAGCAGTCATGGATCTAAGGTGTTTCTTTTAAAAGCATGGTTGAATATATCTATCGAGAAAGCGAACAGGCTGTTCACCAGATGTGCTTTAAAATGTTTAGAACTGCCTTGCAAGGATAGTATCATTTTGATAACGAACATTTTACTGTATATTAATCTATGTTATTACACATCACATTATAAGACGATACTTTAATTAATCCTATGAGTATAAGCTCAAACAATTATTTTGTAGCTTTTCCTATTTATTGTTTCCTCGTTTGTAGTTATCCTATCTATAATTGTTTCTTCGTTTTTTTATTCCACGCGTATGTATGTGAATATTATCATATCTAGTGACCTATTGGTTATTATAGATATTATAGAATTAATTATTATATTAATAATTATTTTAATTAATATTATAGAAATTAATTATAATAGTGACAATAATTAACAATAATAATGATCTATTTGTATGGAAAATGTGTGTGGTTCATGCGAGATCAGCGTAAGATCACCTTCATTAGCCCCTCAAGAATATTGAATGCGTACGTAATTTTTCTGAGAACATTCACGGATAGGACAATGCGTAAACTTCGTGTAAACATTCTATATATGTTTTTTTGTTTATTACTTATTTATGAAGGGCAAGGATTAGAGAAAACACTAATCCTGTCTACTCGAAAATCCCATGGGACGGTATTCAATATGTTGTTTTGTATTTCAATAATTAAGCAGCTTTAATATTTAATCTCTGATTTTTCTTACAAAATGTCGCGCAGAACGGTTTATGTTTTACAATGTTATAGTCTTTTTCTTTACAACTTGCATGTCGTTGGATTTAACAAATTTGATTTAAAAAATGAAGCCGAAAACGCAACCTTTTTATTTTTTATTTGCGTCTTATTTTGGCTTCAAGTATCTCCCTTTAAATTTGTTTATTCCTGTAACCGAACACCCTGTATATACATTCACTAAATGTACGTGAAGTTAAAAAAAATTCAAAATATAAAAATGAATTACACAACATTTGTTACAACTAAGTACGTACAAATAACACATAATAAAAATATTCGAATAAACTGTGTTTTAAAGCACGCAATGTATAAACATGTAATAATCTAAAGATTAAACATAAACAAATGGTCTTTAATATGCTTCTAACAAAACAAAACGAAAATTTAATATCGATGTACAATTGAGAATCATAAGTGAGAAGAAATCGGAAAGAAATAAAGCTGAACGGGAAGTTATTTTTAAAGTACATAAAAGATGAAAATCGTATAAAGAAACCACGAATCTTTTAAACAGAAGTAAATCACCAAGCTAATAAAAAGGTATAACCATGACAAAAATATTCTAAATAGAATACGATCTGGGTGTTACTTATTAAACTGAATTACTTATTCATAACATCGTTAGGACACCTGATTTACGCAATAAATATATACGAGTGATTCTATAGATGATTCTTTTGTAACTTTTACTTTTTAATACTTTTAAAGCGTTAAATTGTATTATATTTGCATGGCAGAGAAAAATAATAACTGTGACTTCATACATTATGATGATTTGTAAATTTCATTTATTCATATCCAAAATTTATTTTTTATACGTGAAATCCTTAGTCTACTGCCGCAGCTACAAAATTTACTCTGCAACCCATGCTCAGTGAAGAATTTGAAGTTATTTACTAATTTTTTCTTTTTATATATACATTTTACAATAGTCATTTATCATTCACATTTATTTTTACTTTAATCGACTTCACTTTATTGACAAAAAATATCTAGAATCTTTATCATCACTTTTATATCTCACTAATGTCTGTGAAATTATTTCTAAAAGACCATATCTATAGCATTGAGAAAGGAATCACGTGAAGCAAGTCAAAATTAATCAAGTGAAGTTAGTATACTTCTTACTTTTTGTAATGTGTAAGTGGTCATTTTTGATTAGTTAAAATTGTAGTCGTATTATATTTCAAGTTTTTAATCTTTATTAACTTTTATTTAATGTAACGCAAATATAAAATTGGCATCCAATTGTTTTTTATATTAGAATTAATATTAGAATAGTAATTCATTTGAGAATTTTTATCATTTAATCTCAAAATTCTCAGTTCTCTGGTCTTAGGCCCTGTCAAACAATATGACAGGGAGAACTGAGAGAAGTATCCAGGGCCTTGATAAAAGTGTGTGTCGATTGTATTACACTACATAGATACTTAATAAATGGCTTGCCTTGTTTACATAAAGTTATATTTCAATCTTGACTGTTAGAAAATAATGTACAATTTATTTATTTTAATTTACAATAAAAGACGCAAGATTTGAATAACTAGTTTGTTTATGTAAAGAATAAATATTCATTGATTTTGAAAATTCAATGATTCTTGTTTTAAAGCTTGAAAGCATTAATTATTCTTTAAATTTAATTTTTTGTTTTCACTTTCAAGTTTAACTGACAATTATCAAGATTGGTAATTATTTCGATTATAATCTAAGTGATTGCAAATTACTATTGATATACGATGTTGGATGTTCAAATTTTGTAAATAATCCTTCAGAAAACTAATTATCTCTGTGAAATTATTGACTTTTTCAAGTAAAAATCTTTAAATACACTTGATTACATGAGACTCTGATTGAAATCTCAGTCCTCTGGATACTTCTTCAGTACTCCTGATAGTTTCTAAAAGATACTGACAAAATCACATATAGTTATTTATTTATCTGGCCTCTATTGTAACAACCAGCATGTCTTCTGGTATATCTGAAGTTTATTACAATTCATAAATTAAATGAAAAGATATATGCACAAAGTCATAGCCACATAATCCTCATATTTTTGGAATCAACCATACACCTAAACATTTATAAATATAGTATTTCACTTATAGTCAATTTTTACTATGGTCAATTTATATAACAAATCATTAAAATCTAGATCGTCTTAAATGCCTAACTGAATGCTTACTTTTAGTAGAAGTAAAACAGTAGAAGTGAAGAAATTCAAATTGTTAAAAATATTTAATCGTTATATAATTATTTAATGATAACAGATTGCATATTCGATTATTTCTGCAATGATAGTGCAGGTTTAAACGAGTAACTTAATTTATGCTTTCTCTATCGTGAATAATTCACAAATAATTTTGTTTTTTAATTGTGTTTCATAGGTAATAATTTGCCGGCGTCAAATCTAGAGTCTCGTAACGTGTCGTAGTGTCATAATGGAGTATCGTAACAGTGTCCATCATAATTTTTTAACGGTTGTATTTATATCAACAAGTATAAGTGTAACTACCTGCCGTAAGTAAGGTAAACGATAAATCCAAAATCATTTTAAAAAATATCTCCTCGAATTATCAATAAATAATACTTAATATAATATTTTCTCATAAAAAACAAATTTGCATAAATTTTAACAATAAAAAATTAACTCCATTATGGTAATTAAATATTATTTTATAAATCAGTAAGTTATTTATATAATTATTGTTATATTATCATATGGATAGAATGCAGGTAGATCATTATATACTGAATGTTCAATACATTAAGAAATGAGATTCTATTATTAAGAAAATGTAGTTGACTTTCTTAGATCTTCTACGTAACCACTTTCAAGGAAACTAATAACATGAAATAGTGCCCTCTTCGACACTATTTAATTCTTACTTGTAAGGTTTTTCTCATACAATAAGTAATTTTGCAATAATTTGAAATTATGAAGTTAGATGCTTCGTTCTATTTAGGGCAAACTACTTTACGTACTAAGGAATAATTTGCTGTTTCTTCAATAATATTACGCTATTTACTTTTTTATATGACTGGGAAAGACAAATATACTGTAAATAAGATAAATGTTAATTTTACGAGAAATAATTTCGGTGACCTTGATCCTGATATACATTTGTTTTCAAAGACACTCTCCTGAGTAACATCCAAGAGGTTTTAATCGTCACTCCTTCCTTTAATCTTCCTTAAACGGTTATTAACAGAAAACTGTCGTTACCTGTAGAGTGAATACTGTCCATAGTCGTACATTGAAATGAATTAAATAGCATTTAACACAAGTTTTGTTGTTTCGCACATCCAGGCACACGTATGCATATATCGGTCTTTATCTAAAAAGCGGACGGCACCATCGATTTCGATGGTTTTTAAATATGTTCTGATAATCAACATTTTGATCAATTTTTTCCTATTATATATGTCGGGTTGACGTTAAGATTAGAGTTAGGGTTAAGGGCGTGAAACGAATCCCCATTTGCATTAGATGTCATCATTATGCAATAGAGGAGATATTTACTAGTGCAAATATGATTATTATAGAATTTGACAAGTAATCGCGATAATTAGATACTCGAGAAGCTAAAGACAATGATCTTAGGCTCTATAACGAATCCGCGGTCGACGGGATGATAGATGCACGTTCTCACAACGTCTAAATCTGACCCTTTGTTAACAAAACGTGAAATATTCACTGATCGTAAAGGCGTTACTCTTTTCGTCGATGAGATCGCACGAGAGAATGACTCTCCGTCCCGATAATACCACCGAGGAAAAACTATATGGGGTGTGTCTAAGGACACGAGATCCTCGGATTCGTCGAAGAAAGCCTTCGTTCGGAAGGTGAGGGAAATTGGCGTTGCTGCTAATTGGTCAATCTCCATATCGCTGGTTAGAAAAAGATGCTAACAGCCCTTGAGGGAAAGTTGCTAGCGGGAAGCGTCGTTCGTGGAAGGATAGATTTCTCTTATCTTCCCGTAATTGGGACAAAGACTATCAGGTATGTAAATATGAAACCGGAATTTTTGTATAGAAAATACACGTTTATTGTATGAAAATGATTAAAAATATTTTATTCGAAGTATTGCCCATCGCTAGCTATACATTTTTCCCACCTGTCTGGCAATTGGTGGATGCCACGCCAAAAAAACTGTCGCTCTTTTGAGGCAAACCAGTCATCGAGCCATTTTCGTACATTTTCGTAAACTTAAGATTTATAACGGGTCCTCGGCCAGTTAAACATATACTATGAAGATGCGTTGACATCTGGTAATCATCTTACCCGAAGGACAAAGTTTGTGTGTGGCGAGCTACGAGACAGAAACCGTTGAAATGTTTACTGTCGCGTGCCGCTACGACTATTTCTTTTAAGGAGAATTATAGAGTTACTTCCTGCCTTTGTTAGACAAAACGTTCATCCCTTGATCGCGGCTAAGTTCGGCGACCGGTTGTCGCCTCGAGCCCGAGCTCACTATCATAAATCTCAAATAAATACAGTCAGATCGAATGACAACAATTTCTTAATACGGCTATGGTGGAATCTAGTTACAGAATTAATCCATCGTCTGAACTCCAGGAAAGCACCAGGATATGACTAAATAAGTAATAAAGCAATTAAGGAACTATCCGTAAAAGGGATTGCACTCATTTCTTCAATCTTCAACGCAATTCTTCGCCTTGAATACTATCCCAAAACCTGGGAAACGTCACTGATTACGCTCATCTCAAAACTCGGAAAACCAATACACGAAACTAGCTCCTATCGCCCAATTAGTCTTCTATCCTCTTTGTCAAAATTATTCGAGAAGTTGCTAACGAATCGACTCGTTCCACTCCTAGAGGATCTGAAAACACTGCCAGATCATCAATTCGGTTTTCGGAAGGAACATTCCACAATAGAACAAATCCACCGAATAACACACAATATCAGCCAAACCCTCAAGAAGAAAAAATATTGTTCAGCGGTATTCCTTGATATTCAACAGGCATTTGACAAAGTATGGCATGAAGTGCTTCTTTACAAACTTAAAAAAATCCTTCCACACACTTACTACTCCATCCTAATGTCCTACCTAACCAAAAGACAATTCACGGTTAAATACTTAGATGCCATTACCACAACATTCCCAATAGAAGCGACATACCTCAAGGTAGTGTCCTCGGACCCTTGCTGTTCTCCATCTACACTGCCGATTTACCAATATCAACAGAAATAACTATAGCAACATTTGCTGACAACACAGCGCTATTAGCGTCCCACGCCAACCCGATAATTGCTTCATCCACTCTTCAACGAGATCTCGACTCTATGGAAAAGTGGTTCCATAAATGGGGCTTCAAAATTAATGAAAAAAAATCCACACATGTAACCTTCATGCTGCGAAAACAAATCTGTCCACAGGTCTCCATTAACAATATAACAGTTCCTAACAAGGACACAGTCAGATACCTGGAAATGACTCTGGACAGGTGATTAACATGGAAACAACACATCGTAGACAAATCTAAACAACTCAGGGACAAACTCAAAAAATTTTGAGTTTTTCGCTCCAACCTAAGCACACAGAACAAAATTACGCTCTATAAGACTGTAATAAAACCTGTCTGGACCTACGGAATCCAACTATGGGGAACAGCAAGTAATTCCAATATTGAAATACTCTAACGCTTCCAATCGAAAACGCTAAGATCCCTAATAAATGCACCCTGGTATGTTACTAACGAAACAATCCACCGCGACCTCAAGATACCTACAGTCAAAGATGAAATGTAGTCCAGAAGCAGATATAACGCAAGAGTCAACAACCACCACAACCCATTAGTCACCCAATTACTTGACACGACGGACCAGATCCGCAGACTAAAAAGAAAATACCCCTTAGATTAAATCCTTAGATCCTACTAGAACCAACAATATAAAACTATTATAAACCATGTCATCGTATCACGCCAAATGAAGTTACTGAAAATTCTCAACGAGAATTGATTGTAAATATTCTAATAAATAAAAAAAAAAGAAAAAAAAATGGTGGAATCTAGATTATAGTACTAAGGGATCTTCCCAAAGTTCCAAAGGGAAGGTTCCGGCGTTCTTTCATCTCCGACATATATAACCGCCGAGCTCTCTCAGTTTTCGAGATATTTACAACAAACTATCGTTATCATTATTGTGAATCGTTCAACCTCCGTTTATGTATATCAAATTACTAACAAAATATAAAAATTACGTTTGGGTTAGATGTTGTTTTATCCGGACGCGTTACGGCGATTGGCAAACAATATTAGTGTATATGCCTCCACGGACACATACATATAGACACAATTTATTGTAGTAGTGATGACAATTTTTTGTTAAGAATCTTTTAAGGAACATGAGCGACAACTAAAATCTTCTGGAAGTTGCCCAGGAGAGCGTCCTTGACAATACATGGTCAAGCTCATCGGAGGTACCTTCCTTACAGTCAGTATTTATCAGCAATAATGTTAATATACACAAATGTCAATGGAACTTTGGTACCATTTTTTAAGAGAACGGTTGAGTTTCGACCCTTTCATGTATTTTTTGATACGTTTAGTCCTCGTGATGAATAGAATACGACACAAACAAAAAAAATTTGATCTTGCATTTCAAGATCAAGACCAATTTTGCAACTGCTTTCTTACATTAATAACCAGTTACGATGGTTTCAACATATAATTTCTTTACACCTTATACACCACATGCTGTGAAGAAGAATATTTAATGATTTGCTGTATGATCCAATATTTTTATTCCTCCGAAGTGTAACAGTAACCTCCTGGTTATAGATTTGTTTGAAAAGTCCTATAGATATGTGAACAAACTTTAATATTATAGAAGATCACATTACGACATTGTTTTCATATTCATATTCAATAGATAATTATTCCAGAGAAATCATGGTAAGATTATTGACTCGGCACGTCAATTTTATTTCACATTATACGTTATCTCTTTCTAATGTAATTTTACGAACCTCGTTAATTCAAACAAATTTAAATAAATTTTTAATGAAAACAATATCAAATAAAGAATATTAAACACCAATTGTCGCATTTCCTCTGGCAACCCTACAAATAAAATAGGATATATTATTGTTATAAATGTTATAATCATGCAGTTATATCAGCTATGATAAAAACGAATGGCTCGTCAAAGTGTTATAATTAATCTATTCTATTCAAAGCAGCATTTACCTTTTTTAAAGGTATATATCATTTTATACATTTAAAAAGAAATCAGGGAAATTATTTTTGAATATTTTCAGGTTATATATATATGTTGAATATTCTGGCGAAGTAATTTGTTGAAATTCTAGTAGTTAACGAAATTATGATATTGAATAAAACTGAATGTTAGGCAAATAAACTCTTAATCTAAGTATATAATTTATTGCACAAGATATATTCTACATAAGATTATATACAAGATTGAGTTTTAAGATATACGAAGCTTTTAAAAATATTGCTATTATATTCTTCCTTATATTTAATACCATAAGTTATAGAAGATTGAAACTAAAATATCTTTTAAACTAATTATTTTTCAACCCTAGCATCTTAATACTATTTTGTAGAGAATTTGTAGTAATAAAAATACATCATACGGCGCATAAAATATGTATAGTTCCATTTTAAAGAATGGAGGACTTTAGTATAACCTTGAAAAGTTGTAGGAAAAAATTTCTTCGACATCGATATTCTTGATAAAAAGAAACAATAACAGTTTCCGTACATTTTTATCTCATCACCTACCTTCAGTAGTTATATCATTCTGGACTTATCACGGAACATCCTGTATAGTTTGATTTAATAGTTCTTTATATAACAAATACAAGCAGTGGTCAATGTTATAATGTTTAACACAACTATGCAAGAAAATAAGTATAATGTGCGATAACTACATATAATATATGATAACTTATCTTGTAAAATATTTTTCATGTCATATTATTTTCACAAGATTTTGTGAACGACAGTATGCTTACTTTGAAAGAAATATGAGTGCTAATTAACACCAGAACTACCAAATTGACTGGTTTTACAATTTTATTTTAATATTCATACTTCATGTTATATTTTTTCCGCAATGATGACTTTCGCAACGATAACTAAAAGAATAATAAAATGAATTTTATTTTGTTTTTTATGTATTCCAACTCGAAATAATTTTGTATCAAGACTACTTCTACCAATATCGGTCAAAATGACTGGTACTTGTCAAAGTGTAAAGGGGTCCTGCAATCTGTTTATCGAATCCCAATTAACCAGTTTCCTCGTTTTCTACAATTTGCCACACGTTTTTTAAATTTTTACTGATGATATCAGTTATCAGGAAAATTCCGGATCGATTGTTAAGTTGCTAGATGCTAACGCTAGAAATGTCACAGCAGTCAACATGACTGGTTCTACAATTTTATAAATGTGTCAACCCTTCTTTAGGTCGATCATGGTTCCAGATGGATTAATAATGCCAAAAATATTCAACATGACATAGAATTCCTTCTGTAAGAAAGTAATAAATCAATAACTATAAAAATATTCTATTATCACGTATTTTTTAAAAACCAGCCATTTCTTTGAAGAAAATTGAAAGAAAATGAAGAACAGTTATGTTAGTTTAACCAGAATTATATGAAAATGAATCCTTTTCATAGAAGCAAACGTTATAACGAATACAATTTTCAGCTAAAGTTTCAGATAAAGTACATTTCAGTACATGTATAAAGCGGTAGCAGTAACAAGTCTTGTTTACAATTAATATATATTAGCAATTACGAAAATTGTAATATAACCTAAATTCTGGAGATATTCTGTGATATCTGTTTCTAATTTTCAACTTTGGGAACTGTTTTCACCTCTTCAATATGAATGTCAACACGTAAAAAGAAAAAGATACATGTCAAATATTTTTTCTACCATATTATGCATAAGTTTCATAAGAATTGACGATTTATATGTTATTTTATATAGGTTGGGGTTGATATTCAAGCTGATTCACACGGATTGGTTATCACACCTTTTATTTTGTTTCTTATACAAAACGCCAAATCATGCAGGATGCGTCTTAGCAATTAACGCATGGTCAACTCCTAAGACAAAGGAGCGTCGTTAGGAGTTGTACCAACCTAGCTTTTAGTAACTAGCAGTCATACCAACTTAACATTTCTTAACACTCCCCTTTGATCGCTAGTTTCTACAAGCCCCATAGCTTTGGTAAAATATTGAGTCTTAACTCTATTTAACCCTTTGGTGAGAATGTCGGCAACATTCTCAGAACTAGATATATAGATATAATCTAGTATCCCTTTCGACACGCAGTTCTTAACATAAAAGTAACGCACTTGGACATGCTTAGAACTCTCAGCAACTACTTCATCCTTGGACCATGAAATAGCTCCAATGTTATCATAGAAAATTTTGCATGGACGCGGACAATATGACGATTGACCTAACTCCCTTAACAATAAGGACATCCACACAGTCTCTCTAGCTGCCTCTTGCATCGCTACGAACTCCGCTTCGCATGTCGATTGAGATATGATTGGTTGTTTCTTCGACAACCAAGATACTGCTCCACCAGCAAGTATGAAGACATATCCGCTTCTAGATTTCCTATCTATTGCACAGCCTGCAAAATCGGAATCACAAAACACCTTCAAAGGTTGTCCTGTCCTTTGGTATACTAACTTTGTCTTTAGTTTTTAATAGGTACCTAAAAATACGTCTCACTGCCTTCCAATCAGACACCGTCGGATTCGCACATCTTTGGCTTAACTTTCCTATTGCACACGCGACATCAGGACCGCTTACCGTGGCGACGTACATTATATGCCCCACAGCCTGTTCGTACAGCTTATTGTCTACCGGTTCGTTATCCACAATGTCTAGACCAGCCTCGTACTCCTTGGCTAGCGGTGTAGACACTCCAACCTCTTGAGTAACGTCAAACAGCTCCAACATTTGACTTATCTGCACGGATTGGTCGAACACAACCGTGGTGCTGTTTGGCTTACTCAAGTGGACGAATAGGAATTGAGTATCAGTTCCTAACATCCTCACATCTAATTTCTCCTTAATCCTAATTTTGAACGCGTGAATCATAGCCTCTGTTCCAAATACAAGAATATCATCCAGATACACAGCCACAATAAGATCTTTGGATGCATTCACATACATACATGGATCACTCGCGCATGAGTTCAGACTCATACCTCTCAAAATACAATTTATGTACTTAAACCACATTCTCCCTGCTTGCTTCAAACCGTACAAACTCTTTTTGAGCTTACACACATACTGAGTCCTGTCCTTCCCTGGAACCTTGTAGAACTCAGGTTGCTCCATATATATGTCCTCACCCAAAGGACTGTTTAGATACGCACACCCCACATCAATGTGTTCGTAACACCACTCATTCTCATGCACACAGAGCAAGCAAAATCCTTAGTGTCCTACGCTTTACTATTGGACTAAAGGTTTCTGAATAATCTACTCCAGGCCTTTGCCAGAATCCTCGAGCTACAAGCCTAGCTTTATGCCTATCAGGGTCTCTTTCCATGACTAGTACCCACTTACAATCTATTACGTTTCTGTCCAAAGGTCTTTTGGAAAAATGTATTTTTTATACTACTGTCCTACACATCCTTGTTCGCTAAATTTTCTAACTCCTTCGCAATTGCATCGGTCCACTTTTGAGCATCTGGCCCCTTCAGGGCATCATGCACATTCACAGACTCACATGAACCTTGCTTTTTACAAGCTGTCGCAACACGAGCACAACTATTGCACGTCTTTGGTTTGTGCAACCTCGCTGATCTCCTAGGTACGGTTGGTACACTCACAACCTCTTGCTGATTGTTTTCATTGGTTAGGTTATCCAGAAAGTAGTCACTGTGTCCCTTATCGTTTTCACCGTCACTTTGAGTTTCTATATCACTTGTATTACCTCCTCCTTGAAGTTCGAAGTCTTCAACGTCCCATATCCATACGGAAAATCTCCTTTTGATGTTCCTTGTATCCACTTTCATGCTCTTATAGGGGAACACATTTTCCTCGAACCTGACATGACAAGAGATTATTACTTTTTTGGTCTTCGGTAGGTAGATATTCTATATCCCTTGACCTATCTGTCATAACCTACAAATATCCCTTCATCCGCCCTGCTGTCGAATTTACCTTCACCTGTGCTTTTCACGTACCAGACCCTGCATCCGAATACCCTTAGCCTATTGATCTCCCTTTGGATGTCGCATCCCTTACCTTTCCACAATTCTAGTGGGATCTTATCTCCGATAGCGGTGGATGGGCATAGGTTCCTAATGTGGCATGCAGTGTTCACAGCTTCTCCCCACAAGTAGTCAGGAAGTCCTGATTGGATTAGTAGGCATCTAGACATCTCAACCAGTGTCCTGTTTGCCCGTTCTGAAACTCCATTTTGCTCAGGGTTCCTTGGAACAGTCTTTCTGTGCAAAATACCTCTCTCCTTCAGATAGCTCTCAAAATCAACTCCTGTATATTCTCCTCCGTTATCGGTTTGGAGGGCACAAATTCTCGACTGATGTAAGGCTTCTACTTCCATCTGGTATTCCTTGAAACACTTGAATACCTCGCTCTTTACTGATGATCCTAATATACATGTACCTGGAGAAATCATCTATGAACATTACAAAATAGTTACCTCCGCCTAACGACCTGCACTGAGCTCTGCCGCTGACATCGCTGTGTACGATTTCTAGAGGACGTTGGCACATATGGTGGGCTGTCTTCGGAAATGACACCCTTGTCATCTTTCCTTTCACGCAGATTCCGCATAGCACGTCTTGGATTCCTCCTTCACGCTCCCTATAGGAATCTTCCTCATTGCATTTCCATGCAAATGACCCAGTCTCTCGTGCCACTTGTATGCCCTCGCCTCAATGACCTCAATATCTCCGTCATCTTGGCTAGGTTCCTCCTGATCATGCTCCACGGAGAGGTCTGCCATGTGCTCCTCAGCAGGTATCGTCTCCAGATAGTATACGTCGTCTTCAACCTTCGAGTTGAATACGACGTCTCCGTCGTCGTGTGTTCCAATGGCTTCATCCCTAGTGCACACTGTGGTAACGCCCTTCTTCGCCAGTTGTCTAATCGAAATTAGATTTACGTCTAGCTCGGGCACCCACAGAGCGTTGGATAGGGATAGTGTCCAACCACCACAGGACTCAGCCATTTTTACGACGATTGTTCCCCTTCCTTTGACTTCCAAGTACCCCTTGCCGATTCTGATCTGTCCCGTCGCAGGCATGAATTCTACGAATCGATGTCTGTCCGGGGTCATGTGATTTGAGGCACCTGAGTCAAGGTAACTTATCATCTCCCTGCTCATGTGACTGATCGAAGATAAAGCCAGAGTCGATATAAGTCCCTTGGACCTTGGCCTTTCTTCCGATCCTCTATCTCTCCTGTTGTCCTCCTGTCTCCTCTTCTCCCTTTGATTCCTTTCCTCTTTGTCTCCCTTTTGGTCTTGGCATTGATACGATATGTGGCCCATCTTGCCACATTAGCACTTCTGATCATGTGCGTCCTTTGTCTTCGGCCTAGCGCCATCTTTGTGTTGCTTGGACTTCCCTTGTCTCCGGGTCGCCATTGCGCTGCCCCTCTCGGATGATCCCTCCGCCGCGTCGAGCCTTCTCTCCTCGAGTAATAGATCAGATTTTACGACCTTCGCGCTCAGATCCTTGTTAATTCTCGTTGTTCTGAGATAAGTTGAGTAGCCTGGGTCCGCCACGAGGCCGGCTAAGAGAAAACACGCCATAACGTGGTCTTCAATCTTTATGCCTACGCTGGATAATTTGTCGCATAAGTCTTGTATCTTTCCGCAGTACTCGGACACATCCATGCTAGGAGTCTTCTCCATTGTTCCTAGTTCTCGCATGCATAATACGATGTCCATCGACGTGGATCTCCCGTGGATCTCTTCTAATGTCTTCCAGCACTCCTTTGCTGTTTTCAGGGTTCTAATATCTCCAAGGTATTCGCGGCGTACATGCCGGAAAATATACGTACGTGCTTTATTGTCCATCTTTATGCATTCTGCCTTCATCCTTTCCGCTGGCGTAAATCCTGGCTGTACGGCATCCCAGCAGCTCAGGAAAACCAACGAAGCTTCCGTCATTGTTCTCCAGTATTCGTAGTTTCCTTTCTTCAAGATAGGATTTATCCCTTGTCCACATCGACCATGCTTTCCTGGTCGGACATGGTGTGCTTTCTCCTCGGATAATTTCACAAAAAACTCAAAACTCGAAAAAAATATATATCTCTCCTGCCGCAGTTTATTGCCCTGGGCCCATAACCTGTTATTTCATATAGGTTTGATATTCAAGCTGATTCACACGGATTGGTTATCACACCTTTTATTTTGTTTCTTATACAAAACGCCAAATCACACAGGATGCGTCTTAGCAATTAACGCGACTCCTAAGACAAAGGAGCGTCGTTAAGAGTCGTACCAACCTAGCTTTTAGTAACTAGCGGTCATACCAACTTAACATTTCTTAACATTATACACTTCGAGTATTATACACTTAATATTATATACTTATTAGAGACTTGTTCTTGATCCCTGAACATTCCTATCATTTAGTATTAAGGCAAATAATCCATTGTTTCCATACGGTACGATAACTCTCGAAGCGAGAAAGTCAGTCACTTTAACCGAAACAAACAATTGTTTATAACTTAAACTATTAATTTTTTAGTCCATATTTCTTGGAACTTTTTTTCATCATTTGGCGAGTACTATCTATTCTAGCAATTATGAGACTTTTTTTTCTTTCACCCTGTATTCACAAAAAAGGAAAATGCTGATATGTAAAATAACCAAGAAAACAAAAAAGGGAGAAAAATCAAGTACAAAAACGGCACAATAGACATAATGAAAACATGGAAGTCTCATTCACACTGGACATACTTTTGATGCGTCTAAACATTTTGTCAGCAGTGCAAAAATATCTTTAAGTATAATATGGAAACCACTAGTGGCGGTTAAAAATAATAATAGGGAAACCCAGAGTAGAATAAGTTACTTGAATCAGTAACTATAGCGATGTTGACCTACAAATTAGGAAAAGGGAGTCGAAGAAACACAAAACAGCTTTCTGGAAAAATTGCTAAGTGTTCTATGATACACTCTAGACTACATGCTACAAAGGAAAGTAGGAAAAACTAGATTAGAAAGGAAAATTGTGAAGCGAGTAATAACTACTGCTAAAATCTTTTCGGTGAAAGGGAAGCACTTCTCAAAATCTTGCTATCAATTGCTGGCCAATTTGGTGGAAGAATTGAACCAAAAAAGAAGCTGGAGCTCGAGCCTGAAAGAGTTATTCGCAGAATATGACAGAATATGTAGATATCTAATTTACAACAGAATCAAATTATGGACAAAATTAAAAAATACTCACTTAAAGCGTCACCGATCTATATTTCGTGTAAAATAGGCCAGTTAAATATTTTCTTAATCTGTAATAATACATATAATCTTTTTTGCTGTATGTTACAGCTAACACTGTTGTACATATTCACGCGTGATAGTATAACCTTGAAGTGATTCTAAAATTTTAAAATTAGTATAGAATTTATTTTCAGTGAGATTCCAGGTCGCCTTATACTACTCTTCAATTATAGCAATCGTACCAAGAGTGGATGGATGCCGCTTATAGCGGATACGAGGAGAGGTTTTTAATGAATCGGCAAATGACAACTTGCCAGCTCTACACATATAACTGACGGGTACGGGCAGGGGGCTGATAGGTACGGGATGTGCATTTTTCCTTCCTTATAGAAAGGAGAGGTTAGGTCAATATAAATTGATAAGCAGTTTTTGATGAACTTTAATGATTTGTTTCATGGTCATAATTTGTTTAATAGTCTTACGTTCCTCATGTTTGTCACCGATACTACTATTTTCACGAAATATTTTAATAATATTTGTGTATATAGAATGCAATGGACAATTACCTATTGGAAATATTTCTTTGTAGCTCTATACAGTTTCTCTTAGACATTGTTGAGTTTTATCATAAATGAAAATGATTTCAATTTTTGCCTCCTTCGAGTTTGTGGATGTACTGAAAGTAAATCCTTGAATAGCTGCAGAGCAATAATAAATGTGTTTATTTTCAATCTTAAATTGACTTTTGTCGTGGTTGAAACCTAGAATCTCGTTGAATGTAATGTAATGTTCGACACTAATCTTAAAATTTGTGACTTCAAGGACATTTTAAGCTGATACCATCATACATCGATGAATGTAAAGTAATGTTGACTATAACATACAATAGAAGAAATTATGTGTATATCCTCAAAAAACATAGATGACTTTGAAGAAAACTATTAAAAAATTATATTTGCTAAGAAAAGTTTTTTCTGTTTGATTCGCCTCTTAAAGTCAATTAAATTGCGCAAGTTTATTAAAGTTACGTAAAATACGTAAATATATATCACGTATTATAACAAGTAGCGAAAGAGTTTAGGTGACCTATTTCACATGAAATATCCTGTGTAGCAGAATAGCGGACTTGACGTAAGGAGAGAAAATTGGATACTTAAGTTTGAACAATCAATAACGTACAGAAAAATCCTTGTGCAATTAAGACTCATAGGCAAATTGCGTTGAATAACAAAATAATCCAAGAGGGCTTGGTTTCTACGAATTGATTGTAATTTATAATTACGAATTACTGCTAAACTACCTGCTGTATAAAAAATACATTCAAAGAGGAATTGAATGTTTTTGAGGGAACATAATGTGTTAGTAATTAGTTTTTCTGTAGACGAACGCGTAGAGATCATATAAAGGTGACATATATTCTCTTAAGTGGAATTTTTTGCATGAATCTACTCGACAACATTTGATTGCTGTTTGAACATTTTTTCGATACAGCAGATAGCTTATCGGTAGTTCGCATTTATAAATTAAAACCGGATAAAATTGCAAGTAAAAAATGTTTTAATTTACTGGCTGCAATACGAAAGATTCGGATTGAAGCCTATCTCAAACAAAAATATCATCAACTTTGTAGCAACGGAGAACAAGGAGGCAGTAAAAGATATTTTGGGGTGCGTTGGAGTCTGTATGAAATCTCTCTCTCTCTCTCTCTCTCTCTCTCTCTCTCATCCTCTCATTGAACTATTGGAATCCTAAATGCGATTACTAATAGCATATCATAAGATACTACCGTTTTGTTTTCTTTGGTTTAAATATGGAGTTCAAAATCATATATGTACAGGCTATTCAAAAATTATTTATTATCGCTTTGGAAGGTGATTCTATATCTTCAGATCGGTGGAGATCTGTTTAAAAAATGGACCACAAAATTGACCTTAAATATGATTGATTGAATTGATATATATGATTGATTTGAGAAGATTTCTCAAAATTTTTCTATGACATCATACAGTATTCATCACGGGAAACAAAAGTCTCAAAAGAACCATGGGTCACAAATGACTGGTTTTCTTAGAAAAAAATGTTGAAAATTTCGTTAATTCTGAAATTGATCTTATTCATATTTTGAAATCAGAAGTAGCACAAAATAAGGTCAATGCTAATATCTACTTACTTGTGAACGTATAACATCTATCACTTCAACTTTCAAATTGCCTTTATTTATATGGAAAAGATGCAGATTCAGATGTGAAATAAATCAGACATATCAAGCGGCCCTAACTAAATCTCTGCGTCATAATGTGAGGATCACTATACGTCTAAATTTGGCATTCTGATGACTGAGAATGTTGCTGTGGAAGATCTACTCTCATCCGTGAACAGGATATCTTTAAGACATCATGGGTTGCGTTCGAATCATTTTAATAGTATAATATCTTTTAAATTAATCGCATTCAGC
Source organism: Bombus affinis (assembly GCF_024516045.1). Taxonomy (NCBI): domain Eukaryota; kingdom Metazoa; phylum Arthropoda; class Insecta; order Hymenoptera; family Apidae; genus Bombus; species Bombus affinis. The sequence goes on from NC_066351.1 coordinate 3,121,078, forward strand.
GATAAAATTTTCGTTGAGCGATGTAGTTCACGTTGAGATAAATGTCATGTTGGTATGATCACTAGTTTCTATATCCAGAGTTCGTACAACTGCTTGCGGTTCTCTTCTGTTTTCCCCCGTCCGCCACGTTTTTTTATCTGAGTATCCGGTGTGATGTAATGATTGTACAAGATGGTGAAATACAGAGCATACAAAACTAATCTGTGTAAATCAATTAAATATCAAAACCCAAACGTATGTAATAACAGTTCATTCTATGAAGTTCTTGCACACGGTGAACCTTGTAAGGATGTTCATCTTTTTCACATATTATTCTTCTCACTGCGTCGTGTAAAGTATAATACTTATTCGACGAGCTATTCTTTGCATATATATCAATACACACGTAAAAATTTCCTTTCTTACGCCAATGAACACGAGATCCGTCGAATGAAGAATTGCTGTAACAACTGTTAACCATTGAACTCTTTGGGAATCACAATGATCTGGAACTTCTCGATGCTACAGTCTTTTATTAATTCTTGACGATTGTCGATATTATACTACGTAATAAAGAATAGCTCCCACCGGCTTCATCAATGGCACGTTTTCTAACCTTTATTGTTTATCATCATACCCATTATATTATATGATACTATATTATTATTATATTATTTATTTTGTTTATTTATTTACTTTTAGTATATATCAATTTTAGTTTATTTATTTTGGCGCTTATATTGTCTTTTATCTGTAATATATTACCACAATATAATAAATAAGATCAATTTAAGAATTAACGGAACTTTAAACACTTTTTGGTATAGCTCCTCGTGATAGTACTATATGATGTAATTAAAAAAAATTTTGACGTTGAAAATCATATTAAAGGGTAATTTTGCGATCTACTTATTTAACAAATCTCTATTAATTCGGGGGTGTAGAATCACCGCCCAAAGTCATGACAAATAATCTTGTGGCATGACAAAGATTTTATTAGGCAACTACAATAGTCTAACTACAATAAGTAAACTATTACCATATGTATATATATATTATTACTAATAATACTATATTAAGGACAATATAATTTTATAGCGATAACATATATAATTTTTTTTCAGGGATTTTGGTGACCGATAAAACAATAGACAAGTTACAGTACGGCATTAATATGGGAATATTGCAATATTCTAATGAATACAATTAAAAGGTATAGAAGTATATATTACAATCATCCTCGTGTCCGCAGTAATGAATTTGGAACAGCAACAAAATTCTTGATTTTACAGAGATATAAACGAAAAATAACAAAAACAAATATATATGAAAGCGGGCGTAAGAATGTTATTGTCATCTGGTATAAAACAAATTTAATTGCAATAGAAAATACTTGTTTATTGAATTTCTGTCAGTTTAACTGCTAAATTGCAAATCATTTTTAAATAAATTTTAAATAATTTGATTGTTGTTCAAATGCAGTATTCGAGAGTATCTAAAATTAATTTATTTAGTGTTTTAATACGATATAATATTAGTTGTCATAATTTTGTGAAACTATTTAAAATTACATTAATAAATCTTTGAAAATTATCATTCAATGTCAGATTTTAAGAATATAATTGATTACTTCGAAAGTAATGGAGATATATATTTTGACGAAATTTTAAGGACTTCGAGTTGATGAAAAACTTCATTCCGCTAACATTAACTGAAAATTAGAAAAAATTCATTAATTATGAAAAACTGTTACATTGAATTAAGTATGATGATAAATAATGAATACAATAACATACAATTTTTCATATTTTATGAAAAAATAATAGTTCTCTAATAGTTGAAAACGTTGAGGGATACGAAAATGTCTGAAAGTAAAGCAAAACCGGCATCACCAATACCGCCAGCTACTACTATACAATGCTGTAATAGTTTAACAGATACACAATGTCCAGCACTTCAAGTGACGTCACGAATGTTACGATCGCCGAGTCATGAAAGTGTTACAACTGACCTCTCTCTATTTAGCGTCTCTTCAATAGCAAGCGAACTACGAGGGGTTAACAGACTCGTTACTTTTAAATCTTATACCGATATACATCTTTCTGGTCGTGGCCCATCACCGAAACCTGACTCTCGTCAGGTTCAAAGCAACAGGTTTGTGTTATTTATTTATACGGACAATCTATCGAAACTATCGACTTGGTCGTTAACAAAAATTTTATTGGTAGATGGCGATTCTATTGAGATATTAGATGTCAAGATTTTTGCTAATTTTTATCTTTACCAATCATCATATTAATTAAAATTGAGGTTTTCGGACATAAATCGTGTTCTTTTGGAATAAAATATTTACCTAGTTGATCAATTAAAAAGTTTTTGTACGAGATACGGCGTTGCTTATGAAATATATATTCTGCTAGCCAGCTTTATGCGCTGCAAGCTCATTAGCCACAATTAACCACAGATTGTATGATCCACTTATAAATCATTTTTCGGGAGTTGTGGCGTATTATATCAGAAAATGTCCACATCTTGTTCAAATTTTTATTCTAATGAAGCATCTGTTATTAAATCCTATGTTTTATTTTCAAGCATATAGATCTAATTAATTAATTTGTAAATGTTATAATGAATGCAGTGCTCTACAAATATTTTTTTTTAACCACTGCGCGTTAATTATAACAAATGATACGTATCCATTATTTCAAATAAACTTAGTTGCGCAAACCTTGTATATACTAAAAGTATTTTACATTACATTAGATTTAATAATTAGTATGTACATTAATGTTTCAGTAATGTAGAGAGTTTCTTTATTGATATAACAGAACTATAATAAGTTTAAGTTAAACTTTACAATCATTTGTTTATTTCAATTATTCATTCCATTTCATTCTTTCCATTCATGCATTGATCCGTATTATTGTCGCCTTCACGAATGTTCCAGTAGCGGGGTTTTTGGATGGTTGTCTAATGAGTGTAACTTTTAGCCTAGGATAGGCATTCAGTGATTTTAGATGGTAGTGTATCGTGCAATTTCTATCGTTAGGGTTTGGTGAAGGTTTCATACTGATCCAGTGTCTTTCGTTGATACTTTTAAGGGTTTATACGATTGATAAGTCGCATAAAGTATTCGCTATGTTGTTATTACCTATATAACATGGTACAGTATCGTAAGTATCATCCTCAGTAGTTTGGATTATACTGTTTTAATTTTCTTCAGATTGGTTTTGATAGTTGTACTCTATAGAATTGAAGGATATGTCCATAATAGCCCAACTATTATTATATACACAATGTGTCGATAAAGCTATTGCATAAAATAAATTGTTAGTTTGTGATTCATTTTAACATCGCATCGTTTAGAGAAGTATTGGAATATGAATAGTCACAGGTTTAAAAAACATGTATAGCGTGTTTCACGTAACTGGACAAATGTATCTTCCAAATGGTTAGAAATGGGTAAACATGCTTCGAGTCAATATTAAATAATATCTAATGGTGTATAATGCGGAAACAATATATTACACTTTTATGCATTGATATACTTGAAAAATGCAATTGCATTTTCTTTTAAACAGAATTCTATAGCTCTGATCGGCATAGTCGATGCAGTTTTATAGTTTTTACAAAAACGTACTAAGGTACTTAATACCCTAGACATATTAATTCAAAACTTACTGTAGTTAAGAGTTTGCTAAATTATTTCGATACATCTACAAATGTGATATTTACGCCATAAAAAATGTTCGAACGATCCTGCATTGGAGTTTATGCATCTTTATGTCTACCTTTCTTTACTTTACCTGACGCTTCTATTATGTCTTTCTCTACAATTTTTGATAATTGCAGCAAAATACGTTGTTAGATGACTTGTACATGATGATGACTTGTTAACATTAATCTCCTTAGTTCTTTGGGAGAATTTGAAGTATATATAAAAAATATTTATTTATATGTATTTGAATTTTCATTGTCTATTTTAATATAAAAGAATCCGTTAGTTACGTAGCTACGTAACATGTTTATTTGATATTTTGGTAGTTCTCCTTTTGAGAGTAATAACCTCGGTCTGATAAAGTGGATGTTTATACTGGTTTCTCTGGTAAGCAGTAGAACAATTCTTGCATATTTTCACACTAATACAAAGTCTTAGAATCTCATGATTGCATTGAACAATATTGTAATGTGCTTAATTGATTTTAATATTATGTCTTTTAGGATTTTTTCAAATAATTAGACCTTGAAACCTTTTTAAGGTTAAGATTTCTTATTAACACTTTGATTTCTTTCTAACTTGTTTTGAATTTCTTTGGAGGTTTCAGTTTTTGTTTTGTATGTTTTACTTTATTGTTCGTATTGTAAGTATTCTTGGCTAGTTCTGTTTCGCGTTATGCGTTCTCTATGGAGCATTAGTCTCCTTCAGTTTTTTAATGTTTTTTTACTGTTTCCCACAGATTGTAATTTGTACCGTTGGTGGTTTCTAGGCTTACTATGTATGTTTCGATTATGTTATTGCTATATTCCTTGAGTAACTTTTTCACTTATCTGTCGTATATCGTTCTAAATGTCGGTATTTCTTCCATTTTTTATTTATTCTGCATTTCATTGATGATATAGAAAGTACTGTCACTGTTTGAACTATCTTCTGCCTCCTCAATATCTTCTATTGCTTTAAATCTGCTGTTGCAATTTATCGGACTATCTAATAGTCGGAGACAAGATGTATAGCACGTTTTATGTGTAAATATAAGTGAACGAATAACGGTAATAAGCGAACGCAAGTGCGAAATCGAATTATAATACTCGAATACCGGGATATAACTAAGTCAAAATGTTAAAAACGAGGACATCCATCTGCTTCACTAATATTTACTGTCGTAATATTACAGAGAGATGTTTGTTGTCAATAATATGGACCACGAGATACTGTACGAAACCATATTATTGTCTAGTATGAACAAAAAATTATCCTCCAGGTTCAGCACATGCAATACATCAAGAGACCTTTCAGAAAAATGTACATTATGCCCTCATTTCGCAAATTACAAAGGGTACACGAATACAGAAATCTACAAACCACGAGGTAAATTAGATAGAGACACAAAAATTATCAGAAGTAAGAAATAAGAGAAAAATTATGTTTAGACCAGAAAAGTTAACACAGAAAAAGTAGATAATAATAACTATATTAATAATAACTCAATCCTGAACCAATTTTTACACAAATTGAAAACACTGTTTAACCAGTTCATGAATCAAAGCAATATAATCATAAATGCGCTAACGATCGTTACCGAAAAATAATAACAATGGGTTGCGACTTAGAAATGATCATATGAAACGCAAACGATTTAAGACAGCGAAAGAAAATGAATGTGCTCCTATTTCTAAAAACATATTTTACAAATAAAAGCTACTCCAATATCTTTAACTACAAAATATATACCATGCTACATTCAGACGGAACCACTCATTTTAAGGTACTGCTACGATTATTAATCCCTTGAGCGTCATATTTTATCACTGAAAGTGTTTTCTATACTAGCATGAATTTCCCGCTACTAGCGTATATGTCCATCGTAACCAATATACTATCTTGAGAATTGAATTTATCATTGAACAAAAGAAGATAAATTTGAACAAGTAGGTCAGTAAGATGAGATATTTCAAAGTATCATACAGCAAAGTCTCATAAGTTAACATATCTGATATAAACAATGACATACACAATAATTTTCATCATCTGATTATATCCGTCATTTCCACTGTGAATTGACTTTGATACTGATATATATATGCTACATAATCGCTTGAGGGATTAATGGGAAGATGTCATACCGTGAAATAAATAATATGAACAATGTTTCCTTCGAATTACGAACATCAAAATAAAGAACTCAAGAGTTTCACTGGTCATAGTTGCGGTATATTATCTTCTACGATATCGAAAATATTTAAATATGTTAAATGAGAGGTTTATAGCAGGAGAAAACTGCAATGCAAAATATCCGCAATGGAGTTCAAGACTCATCAACTACAAAGGTGATACACTCCATAAAACAATGTTATCAAGAGGATACAACTAGATAAATCTACTTTGTTGGCCAACTGGATTCATTAGAAACTTTTTTTGATTTTTATATTACAAAGGGTGCCTCCCTAAATTATATTAACTTTTATTCCAGCTTTGATCTCTTATTAGATTAGTCTTCGAATATTAATATATAACAATGTTATATTAACATTGAACTCTATCAATTGTAGGAAATAACACACGCTTATTTTTGCACGCCACAAAAACTAACTAGTGACTATTCCATCCGTAAGAGGGGAAAATAATTCATAGGCTAAAGAAGATCAGAATGAAGCTAAAATTTTCACGATACGCTTATCTAAAGTCTTTTAATTCGATGACGATTTGACATCTGGTAACGAGTGCAATGCCATTATGGATTGCCCAAACATCTCATTGTAACTTAGTATCAGGTCTGTAAGTATGAAACCGGAATTTGCCTATAGATGGCCCTAGCTGATAATGTAGTTATCACTAAACTGCGCCATTGATGCCAAAAGTCTTTGTTGACATCTCACAAACATTTTCGACTCAGAACAATACAAGTTTCATACAACAGCATAGTTTGTAATAGCGTTGAACATGTCGAATTTTGTGCCTGGAAACTACGATTTGCGGACAGCATTGATTTTCTGTTACCATTTGAAGAAAACTGCTGCAGAATCGCATCGAATACTTGTCGAAGCTTATGGTGAGCATGTTCTTGGTAAATCACAGTGCTTTGAGTGGTTTAAAAAATTCAGAAGTGGCAATTTTGACGTGAGGAACGAAGAATGTGGAAGTCCACCGAAAAAATTTCAAGACAGCGAATTGCAAGCATTGTTGGATGAGGGTGACGCTCAAACGCAACAACAACTCGCTGATCAATTAAACGTGACACGAGAAGCCGTCTCCATACGTTTGAAAGCCATGGGAAAGATCCAGAAGGTGGGAAAATGGGTTCCACATGAACTGAATGAAAGACAGCAGGAAAATCGAAAAACTACTTGCGAAATACTGCTCGCCAGATACAAAAGAAAGTCATTTCTCCACCGAATTGTGACTGGCGATGAAAAGTGGATATATTTTGAGAATCCTAAGCGTAAAAGATCATGTGTAGCTCCAGGCGAACCACCGACATCGACTACAAGACCAAATCGTTAATACTGAGCGCTACCGATAACAAATGATCGATTTGAATCAAGCTTTGCGTGAAAAACGACCAGAATATAAAAAAAGGCAACACAAATGCTTCATGATAATGCACCATTACATACAGCAAAACCGGTCAAGGAAACGATTGAAGCATTCAGTTAGGAAATACTTTCGCACGCAGCTTACTCACCAGACTTAGCTCCGTCCGATTGCTATTTATTTGCATCGATGGGACACGCATTTTTTGACCAGCACTTCACTTCTTACGAAAATGTACGAAAATGGCTCGATGACTGGTTTGCCTCAAAAGAGCGACAGTTTTTTTAACGTGGTATCCACCAATTGCCAGACAGGTGGGAAAAATGTATAGCTAGCGATGGGCAATACTTCGAATAAAATATTTTTAATCATTTTCATACAATAAACGTGTATTTTCTGTACAAAAATTCCTGTTTCGTATTTACATACCTTAAATCTGCTCAACATTTCAGTTTCAAAAGAGTAATAAAAGAGATGGAATTACTGAATGAAGGAAAAAGCACCTGGATATAATTTAATAACTGACAAAATTTTAACAGAATTACCAAAAACAGTACATAATCACAATAGGCAAATAAATAATCGAATAATCAGAAACCAATAATTTCCAATACGATGGAAATTTGCTGAAATCATCCTTACTCCAAACTTAGATAAATATCTAGCTACTTTCCGATAAATCGATTTCTTTCTCAATTATTTATAGCCACCCTATCAAAATTATCTGAGAAGTTATTTTTAAAATAAGTAAAACAGATAATAAAAGGAAATTGTTTGATACTGCGATATCGATTTGGATTCCGGGAACACTACTGGAAAGCAAGAGAGTCAAGCAATCGATAGAGTATCGCATACAAGCTAATTATACAAACTCAAACAAGAACTGCCACACAATTATTATATTCTACAGAAGTTTTACTTAAACGAAAAATATTTTCACGTTAAACAAAATAGCAGTTTTCTCAAGATAAGTCCCATATTAGCCAGTGTTTCTCAAGAAAGCGTTCGAGTCTCCATGTTATATCAGATACACCTGGCTTTCTTCTTATATGGTGAACGCGCACTATGCAAACAAAATCGTATAGCGAATGCTGTGTAAAAATTAATTTGTAAGAAAGTATAAAACCTGTACCAAACTAATTAACACATACTATACAAAAAGCAATTTAAAATATAAAAATACATTCACAAAAAATATTTTATTTCATGAAAATATAAATTATATTTAAGAAAAGTAAGATTTGAAATATTCGTACGTGAGCTTTTTTATAACTGTGTAAAAGTAAGTAAAAAACATCGAGTAAATGTAAATGAAATGTGTTAAAAAATTGTGTAACTATGAATAAAACGTGTTAAAAAGAACCATGTGACTGTGAATCGTGTAATACAATGCTATATAAAAAGTGACACAGATATATTTATAGACCTCTCTTGACCCTGCAGCGAAAATGTTTTTACAGTTACATATCTAAACGGCGCTATGATATTGCCATTGCACGAAAATCTCTCTGAACCATCAAAACTTCTATAGAATTCTTTGGAAAAGATAGCTGTGTGAACCAAGAAGTAGCCAAGAAATTAAAATGCGTGCAAAAAGAATCAGTCCACCTTCTATTTTAAAATATATTATGTGACCACAAATCAAGTTGAACAATAAATATCTACATACAATATTTATAAAAGACACAATTAAATATCTTGGAATGTATGGAAAATGTATGGAAAAAGAACTTATGGAGAGAAATAATATATAAATAGTGAAAAAATAATTATATTTAAAAGTTAGAAGTCTGTATTAGGCCTTGGGATACAAATCTTCCCTCATATTACAAAAAAAGTTCTGTTATACAAAGCTACTTTCTTATATGGATGCATGGTATACAACTCTGACCAAGGAAGCAACTTGAATACTATCCAAAGATTTCAAGATGAAGCTTTGAGAATAGTAACAACCGCTCTGAGGTATGTCAGTGGAAGTACTTTTCACAAAGACCTTAAGATAAATTACATCATAAAGCAAGTACATAAATTTGCGATAAAGAAAAGATCGCTCTCGAAAAGAATTTACGCAGCGTGTGTGTGAAATTTGTATAAACATTGTTTATACGTGCCTTCGTTTATTAATTATTTCTGGTGGCAACATATTAGAGAAAATACTAATTCTGTCTACTTGAAAATTCCATGCGGTGCTTTTGTTATATATTTTAATGAGTGAGCAGGTTTAATGTTTAATCTACGATTTTTCTTACAAAACATCGCGCAGGATGGTTTACATCTTGAAATGTCATAATCTATTTTTCTGCGACTTGTACGAGGTAAGCTGCTGTCCATGTATCGTTCGATTTGAGGATCTTTGTGGGTAATTTTTAATTGTCAATAACTAAAAAACAAAGCCGAAAACGCAATCTTTTTGCTCGTGATTTTCATCTTATTTTAGCTCTAAGAATTACCCCTTAAATTTTTTACACCTGTAGCCGAATACCGTGTTTATCGGTGTCTTTAACATGAATTTGTTTTATTGTCTATGATTTTTTCATTAGCTCACATATTGTTTTTCCTTCTTTTGCTTGTTTCGTGTTCGATCTTTATTTGTTGTAGAGCCGATCTTGCAGACCATTTAGTTCCAACATTTTTCGTATTGAATCTTAATATGAATCTTAATTTGTTCTTGTTTCCTGGGATTTTCCTTTTTGTACTTGATGGGATATCTTTTGCTTTAATGTATCTATCGTATTCTGAACTCTCAATACGTGTTTCTATTTGCGTGATTCTCCTCTTTTTTGCATTACTATTTTATCTGATTGCTAGTTGGTCTATCTCCATTAATTTTAACTTATGTTGAATGGCAGATATTCGCTATTTGTCACATATTCCATGATCTGAGGCGAGAAAATCTAGGATATTTACGCGCATTTTCATACATTTTCAATTTGATGATTTTTCGATTAATTTTTGTATAAGTTATTACAATGTATATGCGTGAGTATTTTTGTGTCATTTAACTTCTAATAGAATCAGTTGCAGTATTTATGAAACATTGGGATATTTTTTCCAAAAGAATCTTTTTATAATTGTACAACAATTGAATCTGAGAGTCTCAAATTTCTGGTTATCACATTAGAATGTGCAATTTTAGAATAAACATGACAAATGAGATGTTTTTCAGAAGAATTAGTGAGAGTTTTCTTCCAAGTTTATTCTTTCGTTAGACATAATATTGTATATTTAACTATATTTTATTCGTTTCATTATTCTTTATTAACTTTCTATGTAAAATAACTTTACAAATTCTTTACATAAAATACAATTGATTATATTCAACACTTTTTAACGCTATTATACTAATGTTATAATAGTAGTATAGCTGTAGTATCGTATAATATATAATCCGTAATATTAGTAATTATAAGTATAGCACAGCACAACTTATAAAAATTGCAAGAAATACCGATAATAAAATTACACTTGGTAGATTTTGCATTCTTTTTTTTTATGATATAAAATGTCGTGCATATGTTTGTGTTTGGAGTTTCACACTCAGTGGTAATGGCAGCACTCCTGTACAGAGATTGTGGCGCCTTCCATTATTCTTTTTGTGTAACTGATGATGGGAGGCCGTTGTCCGTCATTCGTAATTCGCGATCGTATCAGTATCCGATTGGTAAGCTTGTGATCATGTATATTTAGGTATTATGTGTATAGCTCATAACCTGCACCTTTTCTTGTAAACTATCAATAATATAAAACAAATTTAATCATTTCGAGTCAAGTTTCGAATTTTTAATATGTTATATAATATGACATATATTTTTATATGTAAAATAATAGAAAATGATAATAAGTAGACAATCTCAGCAGTTTTTGGATTGTACCACATATGTGTGGTGCATAAAAGGAAAAAAAGATACATGACATATCTATTTTTCTGCTAATTGATAATATGAAAGTATGCTTTTATTGAATAAAAAAGTAAGAAGCATCCTAAAATATTTTTCATAACGACATACGTATTACATTTATATGTGTGTTACATTACATTACGGTCTATAGAGTCAATCGTGTGTGTGCAAGCGCGTGTTTTGGATATTTTTCATAATGCAGCTTTGCCTGGCAAGCAACATTGTAATATTATCATTCGACCAAACGCACATACTGGTATAAGATAGATTGCATACAACCATTTCTATATAGTGCAAAACAAGAAAAATAAGTCTCATCCAACATTTTTGTATATGTATAGTGTATAATATTGTTGGTATTTGACTAAAAAATTCCATGTAAAATTGTCTGACCTAGAAAAGCAAGTCAAATTTTCTTGCTTGCATCGTATTCTATTCATCACGAGAACTAAGTACGTGAAAGGAATCATAAGTTGCAACTTAACCGTTGTCTTGGAAAATGATATTAAAATTGCATTGACATTCTTTACAATATGTCCATAGAGATATAGAGAATAGATATAGAAAATAAATATCGGGATATTAATGAGGATTCAGGAAATTATTTCATTGCACGCAAAATAAACGATTCCAAATGGAATAAAGCATTTAACTCCCTGCTTTAAAAATATTACAAAATTACTTTTACTGATATGTATGGTAGTTATGGAAAAAATCAGTTCAGGAGATATTCATTATCTTTTTGTTATCTTGTTTCAAAAGCAAAATTTATTAAAGTGTCTCCTGAACCAATTCCTTTTTAGGCATGATCAATTTAATAGTTTCCTATAACGAATAGCATCGACCAACTAAAAAATATATAATACTATTTAAAATAAATGTAGTTGTAGCTTTCATGTGTCTTTTACGTGTCCACCCAAGAAAAGACTAATAACATTGAATCTTCTTTTACGCTATTTATTAGCGCTCTCGCTAGCTCATTGCTATCATGAAGTATTGTAATAATAATTTTGTAATATTCTAAAATCATGAAGTTAGGTATATCACTCTACTTAGGATCGGTCATTCACGAACTAAGATATAATTTCCTGTTTCCCCATTAATATCCCCATTAACACTTTCTACTTGACTGCGAAATATAAACATGTCGTAAATAATGTCAATGCAAATGCAATGAAATGTTAAAACCATTTTCTAAGGGAATGGTTGAATTGTGACCTATGCTTCCTATTGCAAGGTTGGTGTTTGCTGAGTAGAATACAATGCAAGCAAGAAAATTTGATCCTCATTTTCGAAGTCAAGAGCAACTTTGCACGGACTTTTTTCGCAGTCTTGTTATCTAGTTTCAAAAACAACGTCCGTATACTTATAAATGACAAGTACTAAGTCTATTTACGGATACGGAAGAACTTACACTGTCAATACGACAAACAATAATAAAAGATAATAAAATTCGGTTAGTTTATAGTAATTTTGTTGAGACTGATTTAATCTCTTTGTTTACACGCGTGAAAAATAAAAAGAATGAGTTCGCGTTTTCAAGAACGATCTTGAAAAGAATAAAAAATGTCTAAAATGAGGAAATATGAAGAGAAACTTTAAGAACATAGTAATGTAAAAACAAAAATATATTTTTTATGTAAATTAAACAATTTACGGTATTTGTTTTTTATTGAAATGTCGATTTCAGAATACTAAACTTTAAGTTCGAATTATTTATTATTTATTATATATCCGATATATTCGGATTAGATAAATCTCTGGCCTTGCATTTGAAAGGACTCATTGAATGGATGCACTTTATTTTCTTTATATCTTATGTTTCCTGAGATATTAAGATGACCTTGATTTTTTCGAAGTGTATGTATCTTTTTTTTGTAAGTTGTAGCCGAAGGAAAAACGAATCTAACGATTAGTAATAAAGCGATCTTGAGTTAATCTTGAATCTTAAAAACAGACAAAATTGAATGTAATTGTATCACTTACTTGTAATGTTTTTATTCAGAGTTCTTGTCGTTTACTTGTTTATATTTCTCTGAACGCTGTCTGAATGAATTACAAATTACTCTAAGTGTGTTTGACATAATTTCCTAGCATCATAGTATGATTACAGATATAGTAGTGTAACCGAATATGTACGGGCTGTATAAGAAATAGGCATAAAAACAACCACAGTGAATACGTTAGATCACTCTAAAAAAAAAGTGCAAAATAGATCTTATCCTTGAGAGTTACAGTTAAATATTTTTGTATTATGTTATATTCTACTGATTACGGCAACAAAAAGTCTTAAAGGAATCATGATTTCTTGTCATGATCATGCGCAACGCAACCACTCTCTTAGAAAATGATGTTAAAGTTCCGTTAGTTTTTGGATTTTGTTTACAATGTAGTTATGCTGTGCACTTAGATGCAGAGTAAGTAGGATCTATTATCGTACGTAGATAACCCAGATACATTTTTAGATTCGGACTCGCGTTTCTACATATTCCAGCAAAAATTCTCCCCAAGACTACGCGTTGATTTTAATCAATGGAAAGAATATTCAGTACGATATTTTAATAATTCAACTCAGTTTTAAGCTTTATATAACCACGATGTGAAACTATATTATGCATAAAATCAAATGTGGGACAATGAATTCAATGTTTCAGGATTATTTCACAAACACATTTCACAGAAAATTGTACTTTATTTAAAACACAATTTATTATAGATTATGACAAGGGAAGACAATAGTAGAAAGTTTGAAATTACATACTGTTTATCTTTGAAAAAATCCATTTCTTTTACATCCCTTTTTTTAAAAAATGTGTGCAAAATCCTATGACTGGATTCCGAAAGTTAATTAGAATATCTCATTAAATAAGTATACAGGGTGTTCGTGGTGGTAGAAAAATTTAGAAGTGATTCTTCAAGCTAAAATCAGATGAAAATCAAGAACAAAATGATTGTATTTCCAGTTTTATTTTTTAGTTATTGACAATTAGAAATCAGCCGAAATATCCTTGTACGCGGGCAAATTTCTTTACACGAACGAAAGTACATCAGCCTGAATAGCGGGGTGTACAGCGATCCTCCAATAGAACGATACACGGGCAGCAGCTTATCTTGTACAAGCGGTAAAGAAGATTATGACATTCGAAAACATAAACCATTTTGCACGGCGTTTTGTAATAAAAATCGTAGATTAAACACTAAACCTGCCTACTCATTAAAATTCATAACAGCATAACGCAATCGCCTCATGAAATTTTCGAATAAAGAGGATAAATATTTCCTCTAATCTTTTGCCTGTGATTGAGTAATTGGATTGATGATGTTTATTGAATCGTGTAAATGGTACCTGCATGTAATTTTATTTATTAATTATTTATGGAGGCAAATGATTAGAGGAAATATTAATCTTCTCTACTCGAAGATTCCATGAGGCAGTGCATCTCGCTACTTAGGCTGACCTACTTTCGTTCATGTAAGTAGGTATACTCATGCACAAGAATATTTCAGCTGATTTTTAATTGTCAATAACTAAAAAATAAAGCCCAAAATGCAATTTCTTATTTTTGATTCTCATTCTATTTTAGGATCAAAAATCACCCTTTAAATTTTTTTCACCTGTAGCCGAACATTTTATATACTTGTAACATATTTGCTTCTAGAATATTTACCAAACAATTGATTATTGTTAAAAAGACTTTATTAATTTTTATTAAATAGAAACATTTGTAGAATAAAAATGCTGTTGTTTTTAGGAAATGGATATGCTTTTTATAATTTTTATTGGGAAGATGTATCTTTAAAATAAAAGCATTTAATAAATACTAATTCGGCCGTTACAGTCGGACCGTATTACGTTTGTGATTGGACTGCTTCCCAATCTGTCGATCGTCAAACGTGATTAACAAAGATGTGAAACGGACAATAAACGTCGCCCTTGCGAGTCGACATCAAAGTTGCTTCAGACTTATCCGCGTATGGCAACACGGCCAAGGAAATACCATCTTTAATTAATGGGGAAGCGGAGGATCTGGGTTCGAATCGTTCTAGCAACTAGATCGGCTGAATATTTTTCATCCCACGAATTGCAGGAGTTGTAGAATCGGGATTCCAACGCGGATAAATATAAGCGAAATCGCTTGCCGGGCAAGTGCTTTCTCAATTAAGGGAGTGTCCTGAATTAGAATGTTCTAAAACAGCGTCTTTTTGTGATTTTTCTTAGAAGGGGAAGAAAGAAATGATGCTATTGAATTTTGAGGTATGGTTTTATATATATATTTAACGAATACAAAAAAATTTTTTTTAAAGTAAAGAAAAAACTATAACAGATTTCTAAGCCTATTTCACGGGCTGCAGTTTTCAATCGTTGTGAAAGATCCACTTCCTAATTCTTGACTGAAACGAAAAACCAAAGAACCTCATCGAGAAGAAAAATATATAATAATTTAATCCTCTTTTGGTTTTTTGTTTTAATCAAGAATTACGAGGTGGATCTTTCACACCGATTGAATATTGCAGCCCATGAAATAGGATTAGAAATCTGTTATAATTTTCCTTTTTACTTAAAAAAATTTTTTGTATTCGTTAAATATATTGTAGTATCGGGAAAATTTAGGTATAAATTTTAAGTTATTTAATTAAATTTTTAATAATTTTAATTAATTTAATTTACTATTTATAATTTATTTACAATAAATAAACTATACAGATATTAATTAGATAGAAAACGATAGTTGTTTAACTTGAACTAAACGCAACAATTGTATTTGATTTCAACCACTCTCGCAATTCGACAAAGTTAAGAACTCTAGTGTCGCGTAAAAAATATTCAATAAGTGATTAAAATGTTGAATTCTTTTATTTTCACTCAGTAATTCGGGCTGGCTCGGATTGATTCAGACTGACTTGGATGATTTTGGGAGGAGTATTTATATTCTTCTATTTGTGGGAGTGGAAAAAGACCTTGGTTAGTGCAACCAAGTGTCATATGTTTCTGGGAACGAGCAGAGTGACTGGACGCTACCCGGTGGTCACTCATGATAATATGATAAGCCGCTTGGAATTTGACTGTTTTATCGTATAGGTAGTCGAATTTCTCTTGTGACATTCCCCCCTTCTTAGATTGAACTTGGTCCCTCAAGTTTTCTTCAGAAGGCTTTTGTGAAATTGGACTCGGCGTGGCTTGAAAATCTCAGCTGATTCTTCTTCTTCTTCGAGGTGGTATGTGTTGGTCGGGATATAGATGTTGGGTGTTGAGGCCGGGGAGCTTGGTGCTGGTGGGGATGTTGCATTGTGGCTGTTGATTACGGTTTCATTTCGGCAGCAACATAAATTGATACATAAACTGCTCGGTATACATTTTTTGATGCATTTGAATACTCCTATATTTTTTAATTCGTATATACCTAGCATGCCTAATGCTATGTACCCTCATATCTGGAGTGTGGTTAGTTCCCAATACTATTTTTGATTCTATGTTCGAAATTAAGAGTTTCTATCTCGTCGCCTATTTTATCGATCGTGGTTTTATAGCCTTGTAAATTATCTATTATCTTTGGTGCTCGTTCGAGTTTCTCTAACAGATGAATAAAGCTATCGTTTGTTTTGAGCGCTAGGTTTTTAGTTTTGATTTCGTATTTGACTTCGTTTTTTGCTTCACCTATAAGCATGTGTTCATCTTTGTACAATATATCGCAGGAAGTGTTGGCTCTTGTGATGGAGGGCTTGTCAAGTTTTTGCAAGGTATGTTTCGTTTGACAAATTGTGTCTATTTGTATCGGGTTTGCCGGTATCGCAATATAGCTGTTGCTAATTCTGAGCGGTATAAAGCTAATATCTTCAATATTAAGTACAGTTATTTGGCAATGTTCGATGTGAGGTTTGATGTTTATTATTTTGCTGCGGCAATCGGTTCTCGAGCAATTGGTGGATGCCACGCCAAAAAACTGTCGCTCTTTTGAGGCAAACGAGGCATTTTCGTACATTTTCGTAAGAAGTAAAGTGCTGGTCAGAAAGTGCGTATCCCATCGATGCAAATAAATAGTAATCGGACGGAGCCAAGTCTGGTGAGTAAGTATTTCCCAACTGAACGCTTCAATCGTTTCCTTGATCGGTTTTGCATGTGATGGTGCATTATCACGAAGCAAAATTATTTTGTGTTGCCTTTTTTGATATTCTGATCGTTTTTCACGCAAAGCTTGATTCAAATCGATCATTTGTTGTCAGTAGCGCTCAGTATTAACGGTTTCGCCAGGTTTTAACAGCTCATAATAGATCACGTTCCACGTTCCACGTTCTTCGTTCCTCACGTCAAAATTGCCATTTCTGAATTTTTTAAACCACTCAAAGCACTGTGATTTACCAAGAGCATGCTCACCATAAGCTTCAACAAATATTCGATGCGATTCTGCAGTAGTTTTCTTCAAATGGTAACAGAAAATCAATGCTGTCCGCAAATCGTAGTTTCCAGGCACAAAATTCGATATGTTCAACGCTATTACAAACTATGCTGTTGTATGAAACTTGTATTGTTCTGAGTCGAAAATGTTTGTAAGATGTCAACAAAGACTTTTGACATCAATGACGCAGTTTAGTGATAACTACATTATCAGCTAGGGCCATCTATAGGCAAATTCCGGTTTCATACTTACAGACCTGATAAATCTACCGATATTTGCCTACTATTGTTGTTTTAATACATCGTTATATGATTTCTCTAGGTGGTTTAGGTTTTCTAAGTTTACAATTTTCCTAATAAGTGCTGTTTGATTTGGTATTATAGTCTTAATTTTATTGTTGTCATCGAATAGTTTGTCCATATTCTCGTTTATGAGTGTAAGATCGTCATTGTCGAGAGTTCTGAACAGACTTTTCGATACGGAACCTATGATGTTGAATAAACCTCGTTTGCTTCGAGTGTGTGTTAACGCTTTCAAGTACTTTGCGAGTTGTTTCAGGTTATTGATGCGATTTTGTAATCTGTCTAACACTTCAGCGTATTCTTTGTTGGTTGCGCGTGAGTCTATTGTTGATTTATATAGTACTGTCATGCTTATTTGCTCATATATATCGCTAGTGTCTAATCCTACAATAATATTGGCAGTATCGCTACACAAACATTCTTTTCTTATGTTTTCTACGAATATAGAGTTTCCTTCTAATGGTGCAATACTTATCTGCGTGGATACTATTCCGGCAAAGTGGTGTGTCGACCTGGAAAGAAGGTTTTAAACGATTACCGTGTATCCTTTGGCTTGGATCAGATAGTATGGAGTGCATACTTTACCAATCGTGTATGGGCCTAACCATTATGATCGTTATGTACTAAAACGGAGTTTCCTTCTTTGAAAACTGATTGAGGTTTTATAATTTTACGTTTTTGGTCGCGCTGATATCGCTGTTTGCTTTTGATCAATGTTTCGCGAACGTGTTGGAGTCTAGAGTCCCATTCTCTTTTGCGGAACGTCACCTAGTCTATGTATGTGCGTTGGGGATTCTTGGATATTGTGGAGGAGAGATAGGCTTGGTGTCCGAATGGCGTCTAACTAGTGGAGTCGTGTATCATCGTGTTATATGCAAGACATACAAAGTTAAGTTGATCGTCCCAATCCTCATCTGAATTTCGCTGTATCGATTTTAGCATGCGGTTACTACTACGTGTGTTCGTTCTAAAGATCCGTTACTTTGTGGGTGGAAGGATGTCGTTTTGATATGTTTGATCTTAAACGCGTCCTCGTACTGTTGCATCAAACTAGATATAAAATTCTGTCCGCGGTCGGTTAGTATCTTTTTTGGGGCGGAAAAGATATAAATGTAATGATTCAAGAGTGCGTTTCAAATTGTTTCCGTTTGCTGAGTCTTTAGTGGCACGAGTATCAAGTATTTTGTCAGGTCGTCATGTATGGATAGAATGTACTGATTGCCTTTCTTTGCCTTTTTCAATGGGCCTAATAAGTCTATAGCAATTTTATTGTTTGGTTCGAGGGGCGTGTCAGTGATACAAGGTTCTTCACGTGGTCGGATACGTGTAGTTTTAGATGTTTGGCAGGTGTCGCATGATTCTACGTCTTGTTGTATGCGTTTCATTAAATCTGGTACTCTGTGCCGTTCACGAATGCGGTCGTATGTCTTTTGTATACCGGGGTGTAATTGGAAAATCGTGATTTTCTTTTAATAATTTGTCTATTTCTTCGTCGCTATATGTTTGAATTGGTTTCCATGCAAAATTTAATTCTTTCACGGTATTGTTCAGGAATAATAAAATTCGTTTGATCGCATTCTTCTCGGTTTCTGTGAAACTGTCGTCGCCTATACTTATCTTCTCGTTCGTATGAATAATTTCGTTTAATTTAGTTAACCATTTGACTCTGTCGTAATTTCCTAGCTCTGTTTTGGATAATTGATAGAAAGATTTACGGTTCAGAGTCATTTTGAGAATCTTGGATAACGCGTCGGTAGATTTTTCCCAATCGTGATACTTTTTATCGAGTTCTATGTTTAAATTTTCGCTTCGTCTGGTCAGAACATGTATTCTAGATAGTGCGTCGGCTGCAGTATTATCTTCTCTTTTCGTATATTCTATATTGTATTTGTATTCCTCTAATTTTAGTCGCCATCTCATCAGGCGTGATAAGGGGTCTTTGCAGTTCTGTAGCCATTTTAGCGCTTGGTGGTCGGTTCGAATACGGAATTTTCGGCCTAACAGATATTGTCGGAGGCGTTTCACGGCCCATACGATTGCTACAGGTTCTTTTTCGGTTGTGAAATAATTTCGTTCCGGTGGATTCAGAGTTCGTGAGATATAACAACATGGATGTCCGTCGTGTGATAGGATAGCATCTATGCCTTCGTTACTGGCGTCGGTCGTTAATGTGAATTGTTTTGTAAAGTCTGGGAATTTTAGTACGGGTGATGAACAGAGTTTGTCTTTTTAACGTCTGGAATGCTTCCTGGGTTTTATCTGTTCAATGAAATGGTGTCTCTTTCTTTGTAAGTTCAGTCAATGGTTTCGCGATTTGATG
The DNA here is from genome assembly GCF_024516045.1 of Bombus affinis. Taxonomy (NCBI): domain Eukaryota; kingdom Metazoa; phylum Arthropoda; class Insecta; order Hymenoptera; family Apidae; genus Bombus; species Bombus affinis. The sequence continues at coordinate 3,141,222 of NC_066351.1, forward strand.
TCTGTGGGATTACGTGACTGTTTGAAGTTACTAACGGCTTCTAACCTTTTGGGATTTGGCTTTACACCTTCGGCGGTTACTATATGTCCGAGATATTCTAGTTTCGTGTATTTCTTAGAGTCTGTGTCCATTTGGATTTGGTGGAATCTGGAGGATAAATGAGAAGAATTTTGCGTTGTCTAGTTGGGATAGTATGTCGTCTATGTCGGGTAATGGGTATGCGTCTTGGTCAGTTAGCTTGTTTATTTTTCTGAAATCTATTACGATTCGCCATTTCTGTTTCCCTGAGGCGTCTGCCTTTTTTGGTACTACCCAGACTGGTGAATTGTAAGGGGAATCAGATGGTTCTATGATGTTCTTTTGTAGCATTTCGTCTATTTATCGTTTAATTTCCTCTTTGTGGCATTCGGGTGGTCGGTAGGATTTTGTGTTAATGACTTTATTCTTTTTTAACGTTATTGCGTGTTTAGCAAGGTTAGTGCATGGTAAAAGGTCGATCTCTAAATTGAATACGTCGGGGTAAAACAGCAATATCTTTTCGATTGGTTCACGGAGAGTTTTCTCTATATGCGAGTGTTTGATTAAATCTTTAAATGTGGAGACTTGATCGTATGTATTTGAGTTTTCGATAAGATTGGTTATTTTGGCTGAGCACTCACTACCATTGATAAAGCATATCGTTGTCGGTTTTCCTTCCAGGTAGACTGTCTTTAACATTGCTTGTTTTGGGAGTACGTCGTTTTCCTGTTGCAATAAAAGAATATTATTGTCAAGTTTTAGTTGTTGATTCGAGAGTTCAAATTTGAATTTAGATAGGGCTGGCAAACCGAGTATGCCGTCCTCTATAATTGGAAAGTTATCATCTACTACAAATAATTCTAAAATTTTATCGAATAATTTTACAAAAGCGTGTTCGTTAGTCTTAAATTTCGAGTGTCCCGTCGAGAATTTTTGTTCTCTTATTGTTCTTGGTTGTAATACACATCTTCGTTTGAGTATGTTAATTCCTGCTCCGCTGTCAACGAGGAATTTATGTCGTCGTCCGTTGGATCGTAGAACCACTGTGGGTAGTCTTCCTGTTGTGGTGTTAACTCGTAGGTCTGGTCTATTAGTTCCTCTGCTTCTTCCTTGCGTGTCTCGAGATTGTGGGCTGCTGGTGGTCTCGGATATTGGCTGGGTGTTTAAAAATTTCTGCATTGACTGGAAACATGACCGATTTGGTTGCATTTGAAACATTTTCGTTGAGTTCTTTGGGCAAGTGGCATTCGTTCAGCTTGTCAGAAGTTTCTTGGCATTGGATTAAGTGTTGGAATTGGTTTTCTAATGGTTGTGTTAGGATTACTGGTCATTGGCCGTTGCTGCTCGGAGAATCGTGATCGTTCCATTGGTTTTGGTCGTCGACTTCGATCTTCCCTGAAGTATCGCTCGATGTCGGCGGCTTTCTTTTCAGCTTCGACGATATTGTATGGTGGATTGGCGAGTAATACTTGTTCTATTTCGGTTTTTAGACCTCGAATGAAATCAGTTACAGAGTCTCTTAGAATTCTATCGTTCATTGCTCGTTTAGTAATTTCATCAGAGTATTCGTTTGTTATACTATATTGTAGCTTATTGAATGCTCTGCGGAACCTGATGATATAGCTTTGAACATTTTTGTCGTTGCGCTGACTTGTTTCGCGTAGCTGGTCTTGTTGTTCCCTAACGGAGGTTTGGGTGGCTACGTTTCGTCGTAGGGCATCGTATAGATGTCCGTATTCGCTGATTGGTATATTGCGGATGACCATTTTGGCTTTACCCGTAATTTTCCCGATCTTGATTATTTTAAGTAAGAGCGGTTGTTCGCTATACATGGCTCGCATTTCGCGTACTTCGCGTAAGAACTCTTCTACTCCGATATCGTCTTCGCCGTTTAACTGTGGAATACATGCTATCGCGTCTTTGGCTCGTAAGTTCGGAGAAGCGAAGTGCGCTAAACGGTCTTCATAAGAGGGATGGTTGTTTACTTCTGGTCGAATCGGGGCGGATAGTGGAGAAGTTCTGTCTCTAGCGGTAATAGATTCGTCTATGGTAATAAGGGAGCCTAATTCTGTAGTAGCGTCGTGTCCTATTTTTATTTTAGAGATGTGTTTATCTAGTAGTTCTGTCTATGCTGCACGTCTCTTGTTTTCACTGTCTTTTCTATACGTCGCGTAAGAAGTTCGATTTGCTTAGTGAAATTCTCGTTTTGCTTTTGTATCGCGTCGAGTATGGCACGAGTCGAATTATCCATAGCTCCAGTTGTAGAAGCGGTATTGATAGTTTCGATTTTATCTTTTCGTGATGTGGACATGTTCTAATCGAGCTTATCGAGTCTGAACTATTGTTGCTATTTGACCTTGAAACGCTTGAGAAACTTGGTTTTCTCACACGGTAATGTACAAATGAATCCAGATTTTCCGCTTATCGTAGTAGCTATGGCCGTTGAGGAGTCTCTGGGGGTGTTTCCCCTCTGGTTGATTCTAGATTCCGAATCTTATTCGTAGGCTTGCTCTGCGCTGATCGTAGTCCTCTCGTCTAGTTTCACCGTAGTGGAACGTTGAAAGTTGCTGCAGGGCTTCGTAGTAGCAAAGATTAGCAGTGGTTCGCTGATTCATCAATCTTCAATGATGCGCGTACGCCGAAATCGTGATTTCGTTTACACTGAAGCGAATGAATCCTGGCAGGATCATCAAAATGTCGCGTAAAAAATATTCAACAAGTGATTAAAATGTCGAATTCTTTTATTATCAAACAGTGATTCGGGCTGGCTTGGATTGATTCAGACTGACTTGGATGATTTTAGGAGGAGTATTTATATTTTTTTATTCGTGGGAGTGGGAAAAGACCTTGGTTGCACTTGTCATATGTCTCTGGGAACGGGCAGAGTGACCGAACGCTATCCTGGTGGTCACTCATGATAAGGCGCTTGGAATTTGGCTGTCTTATCACATAGGTAGTCGAATCTCTCCTGTGACACTAGCAACTCTTGCAACTCGACAACGCTAACAACTCTACTCCTCGACTTCTCAACTAACTCTGACTTCTCGATTCACACATTCTGACCTCTCGGTTGTCATGTAACTTGAGGGTTGGATAAAATAAGATAGCTGAGTCGTAACACAACTATTACTTTTAGTTAAACTTTATTGCGAATTCAGCAATCACAACGGAATACACACTGAATTGACATGGATCACAATTCACTCCAACCACGTTATGTAAAACTTAGTTACAATGATACGTTAAGTATGCGACTGTTATAAGGGTAGAGACCGGTAAGGATAAGTTGACTATTCTAAGAATACAGAATAAGTAAGTCTTACTGACGATACTGTGTCTGAGGAAAACTAGGGGTGGGTGTATTTAAGGACACGGGACTATCAGATTTGTTGATGGTAATTTTGGTTAAGGAAGTGAGGGCAGTAGACACCGTCTTCGATTGGATAATAAAACGGTTGATGGACCAGGAAGGGTTTTAGCCGCCCTCGTGAGAGAGTTGCTAACGGAATATACCAGATGTAAGGAAAGCCAACTTTCCGTGTTAACCCGTAGTCAGTTTGCTGTTGAGTGCCGAAGCGTGCAGCGTGTGTCTAGTACCCTGTGAAGTTCTCAAAACAACACGTGACGCCCATCTGTCGAAAGCGAATCTAATAAACCTAGCCAAGTGTTCTTAGACGTGCTAGTGGAAAACCCAACGCTACTAATCTCTGACCCGAATAGCCTCTCGACTAGTTATTTCAAATTGAATTAACTAGCTCGATGATGGCCCAATCATCTCAAACGGGCTCTCCGGAGCTAAGTTATAACAGCGTCGCTCTTCCTCCCCTGTGACAAAGGGACCATACATCCCTCTTTGCAAACGACCCGCACACGAAAAAACGCAAGCTGGAAGCAATCAAGATTAATGTGAACAAGAGTCAAACTAATCCATCAGCTAGACAAGTGACCATCTACAACAAGTTCTCAATACTGGAGACAACAGAAGACTCCATGGACGTAACTGAAACGGTAAATAGACTACATACCCAAAGAATTCTCCCTCCCCCGCCAATCTTCGTTGACGATGTCATTGACATTCAAACAATCATAAAGTCTATCGAGAAAGATATCAGCAAAGAGGACTACAAATTAAAAATTAATAATAACCACGTAAAAATTCTGCCGACCAACCCAGACGCCTATAGCAAATTAACTAAGTTGCTAAAAACCTTGAATGAAAACTTCCACACATACCAGCTCAAGCAAGAAAGACCTTTTCGTGTGGTGCTACGCAATATCCACCACTCAGCCAATCTAGACGAACTAAAGTTCGAACTTTTAAAGCTTGGCCACGAAGTAACTAACATTAGCAACATTAGGCATAGAATCACGAAAAACCCACTATCCTTATTCTTTATTGACATAAACCAAAAACAAAACAATGAAGAAATTTACAACCTCAATCGTCTGATGAACTCAATAGCAAAGATCGAACCACCTTTTGTAAAGAAAGAGATAGTGCAATGCAAAAGGTGCCAAAGGTACGGCCACACGCAGAAATACTGCAACCATAATTTCCGGTGCGTTAAATGTGCAGGTAGTCACCCCACTGACCAATGCACTAAATCCCCAGAAACCCCCGCCAAGTGCATCAAGGAGAGCATCCTGCGAACTACAAAGGATGCTTAGCCTATAAAACACTGCACAATAATAAGTACCCTAAACCCAGAGCCAAGGAGATAACCAGACCCCAAGAACCCAGACTCCAAAAATTCTCCACACCATCAATCTCCTATGCCCAGGCAGTACAAGGAAATATAAACAATACGAAAACCCACAGTGACCACTCACAAAATATTGTTCCCATCTCACGAAACACAGACAACTTCACCAGACTCGAAAAACTAATCGAGAAACAAACAGAACAAATCAACAACTTACTTTCATTACTAACACTCTTCATGGATAAATTAATACGCACAGAAGCAAAATAAAACCAATGCGTATAGCCCTGTGGAACGCTAACGGTCTAGCTCAGCACAAATTTGAACTAGAACTCTTTTTAAAACAACAGCAAATCGACGTAATGGTCATATCTGAAACCCACTTCACCGACAAAAACTATCTCAAAATAAACGGCTATAACTTCTACCATACCCAACATCCCAGTGAAAAGACCCACGGCGGCACCGAAATCATTATCAAATCCAGCATTGAGCATTAAGAGCTTCCATCATTCCAGAAAGACTACCTCCAAGCCACAAACGTAGTAATAGAAGACTGGCATGGTACAATCACCACTTCAGCAGTATATTGCCCTCCTAGATACTCAATTGCTAAAGAAAACTTCGACAGCTTTCTTGACGACCTAAGCAGTAGATTCATAGCTGGAGGAGACTGTAACGCCAAGCATACCCAATGGGGCAGCAGACTTGTCACAGCAAGAGGCAAAAACTTCTTGAAAAGCATAATCACCAATAATCTCAACTACCTCACCACATATGAACCCACATATTGGTCCACTGACACTAACAAAATTTCTGATTTACTTGACTTCTTCATAACCAAAAATATCTCGCCTAGATATGTCCAAATCAACTCCTCGGCGGAACTCTCTTCTGATCATTCCTCCGTTACAGCAACAGTCTGTTTAGCAATAATCGAGAACCCACCTAATGGCTTTATTCACAACCAACTCACCATCTGGCAGCTCTTTAGAGAAGTCTTTAATCACTCAACCTTCGCCTCAATTTCACTAAAGACAAAGGAAGATATCGAAACAGCCACAGAATATTTAAACACAAGCATAATAAACGCTATCCGCTCCACCACACCTACTAAGACTTCTATCAGCAAACACGAATATCCCCATTACATATTAAAAAAAATCACAGTAAAACGAAGATTAAGAAGAGTATGGCAGACCCATAGAACACCGGACGACAAACGCAAACTAAACAACGCAACCAGGAAGTTAACCAAAATTATCAAAAAATATAAAAATGACTGTTTTCAAAAATATCTCGGTAATTTGTCCCCCATTTCTGTCCGAGCAGCCGAGCTATACGAACGTGTGAAACGGTGCTCCAGTGAAAGTGCGTCAATTGGTGAAAATAAAGTGACTAACGACAACGTCCATCGCCAAATGGTGGAAAATGCAACAGCAAATTCCACCAATAAAAATAACAACCAAAGGTGAAACATATTTCATAAACAGAGCAACAAATACAACAAATCTAAGACAATCACTAAACGAAGATCAGGAGTGCTCAGCTATAAATGAAATAGAAATGGAAACATCAAAAAATAATGAGGAGAATAAAATCAACAACGAACTAATCCACCAGGATGAAAGCTGGAAGGTGGTAACTTCCAATAAAAAACGTAAAATAACTCCAGGCACAAGTGCCGCAGGAAACCTAGACACAGAAAAGCAGCAATGCCTGCAAGAATTACCATTAAGAAACTCTTTCAACTCACTAACGGAAAAAATAGACGCTGACCCGACAAGTGAAACCACAACTCATCCAACTCACATTGCAAAACCACCACTAATATTCGTTGAGGCCCAAATAATAGACCCGCTTATTAATCTACTACAATATAGTCGGGAAGGATAACTACACAATAAAACAAACAAAAATTGAACAAATAGAAATCCAGACAAACGCGCCAGAAATTTATAGGAAAGTGATAAAAGCATTAAAGGAAAAAAGTGCTATATACCACACGTATCAGCTCAAAGCGGAAAGGAGCTACAAAATAGTAATAACAGGTTTGCGTCCAAAAATCAACACAAAAAAATTAAGTGACGAACTAGCAAAAATTGGCCATCAAACAAGATCAATAAACCATATAACAAGATACGATATGAAGGAACCGCTACCATTATTCTTAATAGAACTTGAACCCAGAACCAATAACAAAGAAAGTTACGAAATCGAAACAATTCTAAACACAATAGTAACAGTGGAACCACCACGCTACAAAAAAGATATACCACAATGCATGCGGTGCCAACAATACGGCCACGCAAAAAATTATTGTAACAGAAGCACCGGCAGGTGTTAAATGTGCAAAAATCCATTTAACAATACACTGCCCATTCACAGGAAAAATAGAAGAAGTTAGATGCTATAACTGTAACAGAAACCACCCAGTCAGCTATAAAGGGTGTGAGGAAACAATTACAACTGTTTCCTCACTACGTAAACTGTTTCCGCCGCTACGAAACAGGAGATACAATAACTTACAAGCGCAAAAGGACAGCACAAAATCTCAGACAACACCAAATTCACAGCACGCAGTAAACATTAACCACAGAAACACCAACACCGTTCGTAACCGAAGCTATGCGTAAGTAATCAGCCAATCGCCACCCTCTGACAACCAATATCACAACAACATCAGCAACGACAGTACAGAAATCGAGGAACTTCTCAAACAATCCATCAAAAACGCCGAAATGCTAACTAAAATGATAAGCGAACAAAACGCAGTTCTCAGGCAGCAAACGCAACAAATCACAGTCATGCTACAACTGTTTACAAACATGTTAAGCAAAAAATAAAAACAGACACGTTAAAAATAGCAGCCTGGAACTCAAACGGCCTACAACAACGGGCCCTTGAAACTAAAACATTTCTGTATAACAACAATATAGACATACTACTTGTCTCAGAAACACACCTCACTCCAAAAAGCTACATGAAAATACCATACTACACCATATATGATACCAAACACCATGAAAAGCGCACGGAGGGACCGCAGTGATAATAAGAAACGATATCAAACATCATTTACACAGCCAAGTTAATAAGGAATATATACAAGCAACCAGCGTTACAGTTCAAACTAGCAGCAACTACTTCCAGTCGTCAGCAGTATATGTACCTCCGCGACACAAAATAACATCACAAATGTGGGAAGAATGCTTCCAACACTTAGAAGACAAGAACATCGCAGCGGGAGACTACAACTCAAAGCACACGCTATGGGGTCAAGAATTACTACACCTCGAGGTAGAACCCTGGACAAATACATTAGAAACAATAACCTCAATATATTATCCACAGGTAGACCGACATACTGGCCGATTGACCTGAATAAAAAACCTGACCTACTCGACTTTGCAGTTACAATGAGACTAAATAAAATCAAACTAAAAATAACACCAAACCTCGAGCGTAGCTACGATCATACACCCATAATAATTGAATACAGAAAAAAACCAATACTTTATAGCAAACCAGAGACACTATGCAATAAAACCACCAAATGACAAACTTTTAAAGAAATAATTGAGAGCAAAATAAACTGCAACATCCCATTGAAAACTCCTGAATACATCGAACAGGCAGTAACAACATTGACAGGAACTATTCAAGAAGCAGCAAGGACAACCACTGACACCTGAACCAACCAACAGACAAACAAAAATAATTCCGCAAGAAATACTCGAAAAAATTAGAGAAAAAAGAAAAGCGAAAGTAAAATGGCAAAAACATAGAAGTCGAGAAAACAAAAAACACCTAAACAAACTTGCAAAGGAAATAAAAAACAAAATAAAAGAGCACAACAATAACGAAATCGCAAAGTTCATAGGGACACTTTCTACACACGAGAACTATCCCAAACTATGGAAACTAGCACAGATCATAATGTTACCTAAACCAGGCAAAGAGCCACACCAAACTGCATCTTATAGACCAATATCATTACTTCCAGTATTTTCCAAAATACTGGAAAAAATAATATATGACCGCATAAAACCAATAATAGAGATGAAAAAATTAATACCGGATCACCAATTTGGATTCAGAAACAAACACTCCACGATAGAGTAAATGCACAGGCTTATCAACGAAATAATAATAGCGCTAGAAAATAAGCAATACTGCACAGCCCTCTTTATGGATATAGAGAAAGCATTTGACAAAATAAACCATGAAAGCCTACTACAAACAATTAGGAAACATTTCCCGGAGCAAATACACCAATTAATAAAATCTTACCTAAGCAGCAGAACCTTCGTAATAAAAATCAAGGACACATGCTCTGAAGTTAAAGACATCAAGGCAGGGGTACCACAAGGAAGCGTCCTAGGCCCAATACTATACGTATTATACACGGCGAACATACCAACAACTAGCAACAGCACAGTATTGACATTCGCGGACAACACAGCTATACTAGTCAGGCATACTAACCCAGAAACGGCAGTCAAATTACTACAAGAACATATCACAAAAATAGAAAATTGGCTACAAGAAAAACAAATAAAAGCAAACCCCAATAAATGCAACCATATTACATTCACGCTACGAAAAAGGATGCCACCAAACATCCTATTGAACGGCACGCATATAACACAAACAAAGCATGTCAAATACCTAGGACTCCACTTAGATACACAACTCACATGGAAACTACATATCAAATCAATAGTAGAAAAAATACAGAAAACAAGGAGACAAATGCATTGGCTAACAAGCCGAAAATCCAAATTAAGCATAGAAAATAAATTAAAGATATATAAAACGGTCATAAAACCAATCTGGACGTACGGAATACCATTATGGGGGACGGCAGCAATGAGCCATATAAACAAAATAGAGGTAATACAGGCTAAAATCCTTAGAACAATAGTAAACGGACCTTGGTACGTCAGAAACGAAGACATACGGAGGGACCTGGGAATCCCAACGGTCAAGGAAGAAATTAGCAGATACTCAGAAAAATACAAATCAAGAATAGCAACACACCCAAACCGGCTAGCTGCGGAAACGTACAAAACCATAAACATGGACAGAAGACTAAAAAGGAAGGTGCTTCCTTCCTGCAGCAGACCTTATAAAGAACATAATCTAGCAAACACGAGGATGGTACCCCGCTAGGGGTAGCCACCAACATGCTAATATAACTGTTAAAAAATTCTACCAAATGTCCAAATTGGACAAATTGTGAATTTCAATAAATAAATAAAAAAAAAAACTTTGAATATAGAAAGAAGGTGAAAAAGGAAACACCCAGCAGATCTCACAAAGGATATAACCTAGCAAACGCGAGGATGGTAGCCGCTGGGTGTAGTCACCCACATGATAATAATACCGCTAAAAAATTCGACCTAATGTCCAAAATGCACAAATTGTGAATATTAAGATATAAAAAAAAGCCAGATTCTTCTAACGGCTTCCAACCACCTTTTGTCTCAACTCAGACCTGGACGCCCTCTGACGCTTACACATCATTCACATGTACAGTGTAATTGTATCACTTATCTAACACTCTCAGATCACACAATTTATAAATTTTCAATCTTTTTTTTTTTATTTTTTATACGATTATATCGTCGGAACATTAGGGGATCATGCCAGAGAAGCGTACTCTCATCAATTGCTATCGTTTCTCTAAAAACTTTTGCTGCTATAAAATTATTTTCTAGCATTTGAAGCAAGTCTCGAATTTTTGCTAATCGATCTGGTCTAGCGAAGTTCAATAGTAATTGGAATCTATTATGTAAGATAATTTCGGAAATAAAATTGTTCTTATAAAATTTCTTTTTGCTCCGATATAAGCTAATGAGAGGATATTTTATTAGTTCCCTATACATAATAATAGCGAAAAATTTCTTTATTTCTATTGGACCAGTTTTTTGTCAACTTTCGTACGAGATCTACTTATTCTTGTATTTAGAATCACATATTCAACATTAAAATTTGTGTGGTTTACAATTGAATCATAAATATAACGATATTTATGGTTACTAACAACTAACCATCTGACTAAATATATCTATTGGTTGTTTGGACTATGACTGTCGCATATTACTTGTTGCAGATATGTCGAAAACATCAATAAATGGAAATATTTTATGATGTGCTCCACTTACAGTGTACTAGGAAATAGTAAATGGCACTACAATGTTATTTTCATTTTCATCATCCAAGATTTCATTACAGTTATCTAGAAGCTCATGATCAGAATTTATACTTTCATTTTCAACGCAGCAACAAATTGCTGCGACGGTGACGCTGGCGCAAATAGGTCGCCAGCACAGCGCCTAATCCTCGCACATCTTCAAGAAACAACTGTAATAATCAAAATAAATAATAATATGGCTAACACGACAGCCATTCGCAATTTACCAAAATTCTAAATATGACAGGAGTACTCCCTTTGTTGGCGTACCATTTATGGTAAGCGGTGACTATAATCCAATAGCCCCTATTGGGGATACATAGTTATAAATCGGAGATATAATTGTTCTCTTGTGGCTCTTCAACAAGCCATTCATTACTTATCTATAGATATTATATGAACAACAGAGCTTATTTGTTGAACTAAAATATAAGAAAAAGAAACTTGAATTTCTCAACTTCGCTGTTTGTAAAAGTATTAAGAACTATTAACAAACTGTATCTTCCAATCATGAAAATCGTGCTTAGACTTCTATCAAAACAAAATTTATTCACAATATTTAAGTATAATATTTTCATTCGGAACGATTATGGAATTATAGAAACATTATCAAAATAGAAATGGGTAATGTTATCGGCTGAAATTTATTAATATATAAGTATTAAGAAATTTAATTTGAATATAAAAAATGAAGGACGATCAATTGAAAATTATCTACAGGATGTTGTCTGCAAGATAGGTGAGGAGATAATAAAATTGCTTAAAAGGTTAAGCTTAAGAGATTGTTACATGATAGGAAATGTTAAGAATGCAAGACCGAAAAGTGGAGGTAGCTTCTGACATATGAAAATGGAGAAGGATCAATGCCAAGAAGTGTGCGGAAGAATCAAAAGCAATAAAAAAGATGTAGATGAAATGCATGTAACATTACATAATATACTGAGATGTCAAAATTGTGACAAAACTGATGTGATATACTGGTTTAAATTTGATAAGAAATATAATTAGTGGGACAGAAGCATATGCCAATGAAATTTTTCAAAATGTTATATACAAAATACTAACGGTTTGGTTAGGCATAAAAACGAGCTGGAAATTTTTCTAAACCTGCCAAAAAATAGATATAATGCTTATTTCCGAAACTCATTTTACGGATAAAAATTACTTTAAAGTCAACGATTACAATATTTATCACATTCAACACTCCTGCGGCAGAGCACATGGCGGACCAGGTATTATTATAATATACAAAATCCATACGATGATCCAAGCAACTAACATTATGATTCAAGATTGGCATAGTCCGTTTGCAATATCTGCTATATTGTCCTCCGAGTTACAGCCTACTAAAAGAGAATTTTGATCATTTTTTTGGAAAGCTTAGGTCACAGGTTTATAACAGGAGGTGACTTTAATGCTAAACATACTCACTTGGGTATTAGTAACATCACTCCAAAAGGTAGATCACTATATAAAAGTATTTTGTCAAGTAAATTAAATTACATTAGTACAGGTGAGCTCACGTACTGGTCTACGGACACAAACAAATTACCCGACTTACTGGATTTCTTCATAAACAAAAATGTATCTCCGAGATATATTCAAGTTAATTCTTCTCTAGAATTGTCCTCAGATCACTTACCAGTTATTGCAATAGTCGGCTCTACGATTATTGAAAATCAATTTGCTATTTCAATCTATAACAAACTAAGTAACTGGTCTCACTTTAGGGAATCCTTCAACATTTCAACATCAACACTAGTACCATTAAAAACTCTCTATCCCTAAGCTGGAGTATATGATACAATACGAGTGTCAAAACACTATAAAGAAAAAATCGAAGATAAAAGGAATTTACGAAGGTTATAACAAAATAGTAGACACCCTGGAGATAAAGGAAACTAAACAACGCAACTCAACAACAGAAAACTCAAAAAATTTCTACAAAGGTCCAGAAATGAGTGTTTGATTAATGTTTTTAAGCAAAATTATATCATAAAATGTTATTCTAAAACTTGTATGAACCTAGGGGGGGGGGGGCAACTGTGGGGCATAGGCAGTAACTCTAACAGTGAGATCCTACAGCGATTTCAATCGAAAACGCTAAGGCTTGTCTGTAATGCCTCTTGGTACGTAATCAATAAAATCATTCATAGAGACTTAAAAATGCCAACAGTCAAAGAAGAAATTTTGAAATTCAGTAACCACTACAACACACGCTTGATTAAGCATTCCAATCCTCTAGTCAGGTGACTTCTGGGTGTTTCTAAACAGAGTAGACTACCGGAGGAGACTGAAAAGGCATTATACATTACATCGACACAACAGATTCAACTAGCAAAGAAAACTTTAGTTTATTAAAATACGTATGAAAAGAAGTAGCCTTACCATAAGTTTACATAGCATGCCATGGAAACAGGACGACATAATTACTAAAAATTCTCTGTGAGAAGTGATTGTCGTATTCTAATCAATAAAAAAAAAAAAAAAAAAAAAGGAAAAGAAAAAAGAAAACGAAGCCAATATAGTTGACGAACTTAATTTTTTTGAAACAGTTTCCCAATTTTCGAATAAAGAGATCATCTGAATGTCGTCGGATCAACAATGGAATTATTAAGGAACTTTCTTTAAAATCCTGACTATTATTCATAATTCAGTGTTAAGAACAAAATACTTCCCAAACCGATAGAATAGCAATGAGATGAAAACAATCATCAAAGCAAAAAATTTTATACCAGATCATCAATTCAATTTCTGTAATCAATATGCTACAATCAAAGAAATTCATCATAATTTATTAACAACATCATAACTCGTTTTGCAAATAAATTATGCTGTTCTGCTACATTCCCAATCTTTGAGAAAATATTTTACAAAGTATGACACAAAGGCTTATTGTTCAAAATCGCTACAAATTCTTCAAATAATTATTCTGCGAATAATGGTCAAAGCATCATGGTATATTAGAAACGAAGATATAAGAAAAGATCTTGAAATTGAACCAGGAAATTAATTGTTAAAAAATATAAAGAGGCGTTAGTCCATCATCAAAATATCTTAGCAAATAATCTATATGGTCAACCAATTTAGCCAACTGAATAGAGAGATCTTCCCTCTGAAGAATATCGCTGCGTGACTTGACGGAGAGATCTCCCTTTTTCACTTTAGCAACGCGTTTTCTTTTTTTTTTTTTGTCGTTATTATCAGTTATTGTTTACCTAGAATTGTTCCTAATTAATTGCGCCACTTTTTCTGCTTTTATAAAGTACAGTATATAATAAAATATACCAATTTAGTGGTGTTAAAATTATTTAAAAGTTACACTATCTATTATGGTTAAATAAAGTTTTAACCGAACGATACCACGCTGTAAAAAAATATTAAAATGCATTATGAATTTGTAATTTCACGTTTATTGTAATTTCACGTTTCACATTTTTTGATACGTTTAATACATACTTTTAATTTGATGTTTTGTATAAATAATATGTGAAATCGTTAAATAAAACCATTATCGTAAAATATAATTAACCATTTAAATAATTTTTAAACTTCTTTGTTTTTGAATAGTGAATATTAGTTCTCGATACTTGGAAAAATACGCGAAGGACAGAGTATAGGTTGGCTTGGCCAAGAGCGATGGGAACATAGCTCGCCGTGGCTCGCGCGGTTGGCTAAGTGTTAACCTGTCTTCTATAAACGCGCTGAATAGTTTGGGCCATTGGAAATATATCTATGGTGTATATCTACATTTCCCTGTTGAACAGATACTATTACAACCATTTACAAACACAATTTATCAAAGTATCCATACAAAATATCTCTAATATAAAAAATAGTACATTGAAAAAAATACAAAAATATATCAATAAAAATGCAAAGAGAATGAAAGGAACAGACTGCAATAATGATAATAATAGGATTCATATCCTCCATATAAGAATAATATGGAGAAATCGCTACAGCGTTTTTAAAGCTGCCGCGGGAGGTAACAGCATACAAACCAATAAGGGTAATGTGCAGAACAGGTGGTCATCTCTACCGGAATATAATAAGTGTTTTGACGGGACAAACACCAACTACGAAAGCCGGACAATCAAGCCAACGCATGACGCGGACATACAAAATGAATAAAACTGTCGTGTAGTGCTACTGCAAAGCCACACAACCAGAAATTGTAACCATAGAATATGGACACGAGCGACACAAAATGTATATATAAGTACCCGCAACCACAAAACATCAGGTAGAAAAAAGTCCTACTGAAAACAATAGATTCAATGCATATGAACTGCAAAAATTATGCGAAAAGGTTGCTAAAGACTCAAATATAGACGAAAACACAACAATCTACAAAACCAAAGTTTCATAAATTATAATACAAATATACATAATACAATAAATAAATAAATAGATAAATAAATAAATAAATATATATATATATGTCGGGTTTTCGTTAGGTTTTCGGGCGCGTGATAATTCTTCATTAGAATTAGCCATTATGATGCACAATAAAGATTGTATTTACACGTATAAATATGTCTTTACAAAGTTTAACGAATAATTAGTTTAACGATTAACTAGTTTAACGTACAATAAGTTTAACGAATGCTTTTGACAATGTGCTTGGGTTCAATAACGAATCCACGGTCAACGGGAAAACTCTTTGTAAAATAGAATATATTTTGTAGCACGCAGACACGTTAGCTCAGACGCTGGGTTACTTTCAGACTTACTGCCTAGACGATATCAGTAAACTCTCTAAGGTAATTGCAAAAATAAAAAACAGATACGGCCACATTTGTCAATTACATATTGATCGAGAATATCAACAAAATTCCAAGCGCCGTTACTAGGCAATCCCGCGTAAAACCAACATTGCTCCTGGCCGGGGCTTGATTGTTAATACAGCGTGTCCCTCAACATCGGTACTTCTTCTGTTAGACATAACGTTCATTCCGTGACCGTGGTTTGGTGACCAGTTATGTCATCTCGAGCCCAAGTATTGGGGATCTTCCCAAAGAAAGGCCCGATGTCCCTACATCTCCGACATATATAACACAAATATAATCACACAAATAACATACTACAGACATCCATATAACTAGCAACGCAAAATAACAACATAACCATAACAGATATCATTATTAAAGAGAACACAGCAAAGTAGAGACAATGAAATACTAAGTAACATAATTAAATGGGTAGGGATAGGTCCATCTAATTACCAAAAGTAATATACGCATAATAAAACCACATAAAGTATCATAACAACACTTAATGACAACAATTACTGATCTATGCGACTAGAACAACAACTATGATACGAAACAAACAAAAGATATTATAACAGTGGAAATAAATAGGAAACAAAAGTAAAACCAAATAGAAAGACTTGACAAATAGAAAAGCTACAAAGAATTAAATGAAAGGAAGACACAAAACATATAATTTTATAGATATGAAAAACATTTCTACCAAAATCTTGACAATATGAAAATAAAGAGATACTTGATCAATAGTCAAACAAAATATAACTCCACTAACAATATTATCAGATCAATTTTCAATTTCTGTTAATATAAGAATTCACATAAAGTAGATGAACAAAAGAAATAATAATGAATGTACAATTTTAAATTAAATTTTGAAGCCGGCCATTTGATCGAGCCTGGTAAGGTTAGTGTAAAAAATGATTAAAACTGCCTTGCAAGAATAGTATCATTTCGACAATGAAAACTTAAAAGACCATTTAAAATTTTCCATTTATTTGTATATTAATTTATATTATTACGCATTACTTCGTAAAATAATACCTTAATTAATTCTTCGAGTAATAAGGTTAAGTAATTTTTTTTCAATTTCTTTGGTTTTTTCAATATTTATTATAATATAGTATAATATGTAGTGATCAGTAATTTGCGTGGAAATTACTTGTGATTCATGCAAGACAGCGTACGACCACATCCAATAGTACTTGAAGAATACTGAATGCGTATATGATTCTTCTGTGGAATTTACGGACAGGAAAATCGTGGTACGTGTGTAATCTTCGAATAAACATTCTTTACATGTGCTTTTGTTTATTAACTATTTATGAAGGGAAATGATTAAGGGAAACATTAATTTTCACTACTCAAAATTTTCACGGGTCGGTTGCCGATATGCCGTAATGGATTTCAATGCGCAAGTGTATTTAATGTTTAATCTACGATTTTTCTTACAAAACGTTGCGCAGGATACGTTTCTGAATGCCATAGTCTGTTTCTCTATGATTGGTACTTGTTAAGCTGCTGCCCATGTGTCATTCGATTTGAGGATCACTGTGTATCTCACTGCTGGAGCTGATCTACTTCCTTTCGTGTAAGAAGGTTTGCTCATACACAGGCATATTTCGATCGAATTTAATTATTGATAAATAAAAAACCGAAAATGCAATTTTTTTCTCTCTTAATTTTTGTTTTATTTTAATTTTAACGAATCACCCCTTAAATCTTTTTACACCTGTAACAGAGTACCTTGTATAATTCGGATTCGAACAAAACAGGAATATAAATCATACCCAGATTAAAGAACAACTCAAAAGAGAATATAAATATAAACTCATACAAATACTAAAATCAAAAAGCATTTACACTGTACTAACAACCTTAATATACCCAGACGCAACGCGTTTTCTTAACGATATTATGAAAGATAGCCCTATTAGCGCTATTTAGCCTTATCTTAATTTATGACTGGGGCGAGAACTTAGTAAGGATCTCCGTAGAGTGCTTCAGTTTGAAAGGTCGATAGCCGGCGAATAAGAAGTTTTGAACTGAAAAAACTTACAAAACACTGCAAACCGCACCCTAATTTATGCATAGCAGAATAACATTACCGAAACATTGGACCGAAAAGAAGGAGCGATAGGGATATTAGACATATGAATACATACTATATATATGCACCACTCGACTTAAGACGAGAAAAGCCAGAAAATACTTATATACTCACTATGAAACAGAAAAAAGATAAATGAGAGAAGGAAGTAATACACGATAAGCACTACATCATGCAAGACAAAACGTAGATAAATAATTCTCCTGTAAATGCTTCATAATAGAACAATTCTTTATGGAAACAAGATTTGTCATAGTAACAGAAGGCAGTGTCCTAGTCACAAAAAATTACAAAAAAAGTATAATATAATTAAAGAAATCATAGCCATATACACGTGCAGTTTCCTAGTAGAACAAGCAGATACAATACGGCGGTAAAGATTGTACATGAAGAATTTGCAATACAATATCACACACGCATACTATGCTATAAAAGGCATTTAAATGTGTCAAAGATGACAGACTTATGCATATCTCTAGGCTGATTTCTTTCATTGACAAGACGCATAGCTGCGCCATAATGCTCGACGCAGGCGAGTGACTTTTTTTACTCGTTTTCGCAGTAGCATGTACTATTATTGAATAGTGAACAATGCACACGTAGTAACAAAATAACGCTCCTCGTCGGCAGATAATACGATAATTGTATGTCCGCAACTATATTCCGCAACTATACTCCGCAACTATATTTAACGTAGAAAAGAATATAATTTTGCGGAAACACTAAGTATAAAAAATCGATATTATTACGTAAGAAAAAAGTACTATAAATCAAGATTAAGGGAAATAAACTGATTATTTTATAAATTATGTAGAAAAATGATAGAATATAACCTGACAAGAAAATTTTATCTAAAATAAAAAATTATTTGTTTCTAGCTTTCATAATCTAATGTAAATCTAATCCTCATTCTGCATATTTGCATAATTCAAACAAAATATTTTATAATTTCATTCACAAAATATGATATAAATATAATCAAATTTCGGGATACATTTTTAATGCCGTGTCTTAAGAAATAAATAGAGGAAGGATGTTATGTATAAAATTGTTCGTAGAATAAACCGGAAAACGATTCTAAGATTGAATATCAGCAGTGCGTATTTTCGCACTTGTTCGAAGTTTTTCATAACCCTACCCTTGCTCCTTCAAGTAAGCAAATGATAAAAACAATGTGATATATTTTTGAAGTAAGACATGACTGCAAGCACGAATTGCAGTGTACAAATCTAATTGAAGAGTAGAAGAAATGGTAATAAAAATTCGTCTACCCATTAAATTACTCGAAATCTGGTATACTTCAATTTTTTAAATGTTCTCAGATTTCAGTTTCTGCAATCCTAACATTCGTGCTTAAGGGCATAGCACAACTTTCAGGAGATAAAACTTACTCGACTATATTAATCCTATATTAGGCATTTTTGAAAGTTCTTTGCAGGCGACAGTTCACCAATGAAAGAATAAGCGACCAAGAATAAAAGATTTCCCAAAATTATTAGAGCAGATGTGCTAAAAATTCTTAGAATTACTTCACTCGCACTTCAAAAGAAGTAAATACGTCTGTGTATGTCGATTGGTTGTATTTAGAAAAACAAACCAATCGATCAAAAAAACAAATCACAAAAAGGTTTGAAGATTCTCGATCAAGAGAATAACCTTTGAGATTGAAGAAAGGAGAAAGTAACCAAAAAAAAAAAAGACTTAAAAGACCTAAACAACTAAAAAAATTTAACTTTTAGTCTATTAATCAATCGCTTCACTTAGACCAATTTTTAACCGTGTCAGTGTAACATAGTTATATAATTAGTTTTAGTTAGATCAGTCGCTAAATCCAATCAATTCATTTTACTTACAATTAATCAAGTTTGAATTAAAAGCTTCAGAACAACTAGGTTGCTATTTAATCAAGTAATTAGGTTTTAATTAGGACGCTTAAATCAGTCAAATATTGTTAGTTAACAAATCATTTAGAGATTCAATTTAATTGGGAAATTCTTCGAGTTTACAACATAGTTTTAAATTTTTCTTATGTATATTTATGTATCTTACATGTATTTTTAAACATTTTACAAAACGATTTAGTTTAAATTTTTGTAATAGGACATTTCATATGGACGCAGCGTGCGTGTCCTTAATACGATGCTGCATGTTCATAACAATTGATATGGTTCCTACATAAAGAAAAATTAGTTCTTAAAAGTAGTAAATTATTATGTTTTCTATAAATTAAATTTAAATTAAAAGACAGTACTTATACTTCTTAAAAGTAGTAAATTATTACGTTTTCTATAAATTAGATTTTAAGAGACAGTACTTATACTTATTTCAAATTATCCGTGTTTCATCCTTATTTATGACATCTTTTTATCTGTGTGAGTGTTGTGTTATATCCTCTTATAAAAATCTTTTGATTTATGTTTTTTACAAAAATGACTTCGGTCCTTTTACAGCCAACAAACTTATTCAATCTTTTTTGTCCGAACAGCTTTTTAGTGCTTGAAAGGGATAGAAATCTTTGATACGGAATGCGAATATTCCATTTTATTTCTGATATTATTCTTTTTTTTATTTCACTATTAATATACGTCATCTTGCGTTATTATTAAAATAAAGTTGTTATATTTGATCAAAACTTTTACGACAAATAATAATATGCTAATTTCTTAACATATAAAATAGTAAGAAAACAGCTCTTACAACTAGTCCTTTTGATATTGAACATATTAATTATACAGTAAAATTTATTTACTAAAATTAAAAACATTTAGTTACAATAAAATGCAATGCAATGTTACGGAGAATTAGTTCTGTATTTCCTTCAACTAATCGGGTTAAAATGTAGAAATTTGGGAAAATCTAATATAATTAATTTAAAATATTTATGAACTT
Source organism: Bombus affinis (assembly GCF_024516045.1). Classification (NCBI taxonomy): domain Eukaryota; kingdom Metazoa; phylum Arthropoda; class Insecta; order Hymenoptera; family Apidae; genus Bombus; species Bombus affinis. Next base: position 3,161,913 of record NC_066351.1, read on the forward strand.
GCATCTACATCATTTTCTCTTTCATTTCCTTAGGCCAGCAGATATACCAGAAATTCTTTGGTTTGAAGAAGAAAATGAATTAATTCGTAGTTGTGGAGTACTTTCTTCGGCACTTGGACTTCGCAAAAGTTTTAGCACGAGCGACGTATCTCAACTGCCAAGTCCAGATATATTGGGGCCGAATGGGTTGCGATCAGCTGTATCTACCTTGGCCCTTAACACTGCCCAAAGAAATACTTTGCTTTTGGAACATGCACGACTTGATCATGCTTCGAGATCCTGCAGCACATGGGTTGCTGTTGGTGAACCAGTCGCCAATACATCGCAACTTCCTAGTCCTCATGGCGGAGCTACGCAAGAACAACAATGTCAGCAACAAACATCCAGTTCTCAATCAGCTCAACAACCTTCTACTGCATCACATCCATCCATACCTTTCACAGGAGCTGATTTTGTTAGGTCTGTGAATAAGAAGGTTCGCCAAAATTATATACGCCGAAGGTTGGTTTAAGAATTAATTATTAATTATTATTCAATTTTATATTTTCTTCGTGAATATGCTGAATAAAAAAAGATAATATTGCTTATGAAACTAATTCGGCCTCTGGATAAGTAGAGATCCGTCAAAAAATAGATCATAAAATAGATTTTGATCTTGATACTCAAGGTCTTTGTTTATTGCACTGTATCCTACTCATTACAAGATAAAATCTCAGTTAGTTTCTCAGTTACTTTTAATTCTTATTTTAATCTGATGTATTATATTCCTATCTTAGTTAGTTTTAAATCTTATCTTAATTAAATCTCAACATATAGTACTGGAATCATATAGTGCAACCTAACCATTCTCTTGAAAGTTATATTAAAATATCATTAGCTGTTAGATTAAGTAGATACATAAGTAATTTTATCATTTGATTCTCCACCAACATACTTTGGTAATGGTGTCAATTATGGAATTGGTACCATCTATTAGTATGGTATGTAAAAATCCACTTCGTGTTATTGATAACATATATCCAAATTCAACAAAAAATAATGGAAAAGTAATGGAAGAACGGGATAATGGAAGACAACGAGTTTCAATCGATTAAAAAATTTTTGAACTAGTCAAGAAAAATGTGATGGACTATAACAGTTAGTGCAGTTATGTTGTAAACATAGAGATTGTAACTGATTTTAACTTGTCAGTCTGTGCAGGTAAATAAACAAGGTCAATATTATTGTCAATGATCCCTGCTCACAAATTTACAATCTCTGAATCGTGGAGGGAGGATTGAAAATTCTATTTGCCCAAATTAGCATTCTTTTGACTTAAATGGTTGCTATTGGAAGAGTCACTTTTATAAGTGAATATAGCGATAAGCTGTATTATACAAAGCCATCATTAATGGATATGCATGTACGACAACGAAACGTTTGATGTTCAGCAGGAAATTGTGCTAAAAATTTTTGACCGAAGTATTGATCGAGTCGCTAAAAATTATAATAACTTGAAATTTTTTCTAGGCATAATACTGTTCCGTTATTCATTAATTTTCCGTTGTTTCAATAATGGTACGAAGCAGTACGAGAACATTTCTATGTCAACTATAATCTGATCGGATCATATAATATTAAATTTAATTTACTTTACTCTCCAAATATGAATAATAGATTGATTAGCCACTATTATATTTTACTATGGTATTATATATTCTTCACAGTAAATATCCAACTGATTGTCTTTATTTACGTCATATGTGACATTGAAATGTAAACACAATGGAACCTCCATTAAACCGTTTCATGAAGAACCAAAACGCATTAGATAATCGAGACTTAAGTTATATGCGCACTAGCTACAACATGTCCAACAACAGATTTGTAGTTTACGAAAAGAGCATTCATTTTGCGCGCATTTGCTCATGCGACTACACCTTGTCTTTTTCAAACCTTCTTGTTTTTAGAAAAAGAAAAAATTGAACTTTTGATTGATGCGAGTCAGAGTGACAAAATTGTCGCGCAAAAAATTGTCGCTAGTGCACGTATAGTCTTAGAAAGAAAAATTAAAAATTTATATGCACGATAGGCATGTTATTTCATAAGAAATGTAATTGCTTGTTTGTATATATACATAATATCTAACATATCACAATACACACATATATAATATACACATCTATTTATTATTCATATACATATACAGTTGTATCTACAGGTGTCTCATTTTAATCTATCCACACAATTATTTTTTAAAATATTCATTATTTGAAAAAAAATGTTTAAAATTTACTTTATTCCAATGGGGACATCTTGTGATGATGACAAATCTTATTTAAATGGGTGTGTTTTCGAAATATCAAGGTGATTTTTGTCTTTTTTAAAATGGAATTATACATTTTTTTATACACCATTCAATGCATATTTTAATTCTGTTCAAAAAGTTATTAAGATACTTGGGTCGAAAAATGTTTAGTTTAAAAAATATTTTAGCTTTAATGTTGTAAAACCTATCATATAAATAATAAGAAACGAAAACGCAATACTTTTTTGTTTATGTTTTCCTTATTTTACATATGATAATTTCTGCAACATTAAAGTTAAAATATCTTTTAAACTAATCATTCGATCCAAGAACTTTAATACTTTTTGCAGAATTAGAATGAGAATCAAATGACGCACAAAAAAATATATAGTGGCATTTTAAAAAATAAACGTTAATAAAAAAAATTAACGTTATAAAAATAAGCGTCTTCAAGACAATATTTGTACCCATCACAAGATGTCGAAACCAAGTAAATTTTATTTGGCACATTTTTTTTCGAATATTGAATAGTTTAAAAGATAATTGAGTGGGTAAACCACAATGAGATACCCTGTATACGGAAGCACCTTCTTTACGCCTAATTTTTAATGGTTTTCATTTAGCTTACTTTTCTGAATATCTGTTTGTCTGTCTGGAATTTTGTAAGCGAAATTTCACTCACTTCCCGAACAATTAGAAAGCTGAAATTTAGAACACATGTTTATTTCCGATGACAATACCACATAATTTTAAACAGTAGACAACTCTTCTTTCATTGGAAAGAGTGGCCTGGTTAGCTGAGATGAAATCTGAAAAAATCATTATATCATTATATATCTTTATTCGTTATATATCTTTACATCAATGTATATTGTCAGATGACAGATAATGATTAAAAAGTAAACAACAAAATATATAAATTAACAAAATTTGAAAAGTTAATAAAAAGAAGAAAATAATTTTAATCAGGTATTATTAAGTAATTGAACGTAATAATAATATACCGTGGAATCTGTGTATGTTAAGCACACACGACAATCATATAATAGGCATCACTTCTTTATTGATCTCATTTACTAAGAATAAAAATCTGGCAAGCTCATATTAGTTTAGTTCCAAACTTCTTAGTATTTCACACTTTCGAAGATCTTCTATTTCATTAGATGAAGTTCGAATTCATGAGTCAAATATTCTTCTATTTTTACCTCGTAATGATTAGAGAATTGTCTTCCTTGCCTTCATTAAAAATTTCTTCATCCAAAAAATTCATTCAAGAGAATAAAAGAGGTTGGTGGAACATAGAATGCATCGCAAGGTTAAAACAATGAGCCCGCCTGGTTGTTATTTTTGGTAATATAAATTCACTAATTGAATGATACCTATTATAAAATTACTGTGTGTGCTCAATATATACATTCTTTATTTCCTTTACTTTAGTTTCTTTGCTTTATGTAATATAATATATTAATACTGCAATCAATTACTTAATGATATCTGTTTAAAGAAACTAGTTTCTTTTTAGTACAATTTTAAATTAAAAAAATCTTTTATTTTCTTTTATTTATATGTTTTGTTTTTATTTTCAATTGTTTGATTGTCTAAACTATTTTGGATAGTAACGACTATCTTGTTATATTCTAATTTGTTTGTCATTTTATAATATTTCATATGATGGGCAAATTGTAAAATTTCCTGGCCTTCTGATAAGTTGGTCGATTCGATATATATGAAATAGAAATTTTATGTTTCCAAAAGTGAAACTATAATTTTATATTGGTATTTTGTTTAACGTATAAAAGACTTTTATCAGGGGTCCGCACATGGCCAATAATATGTATTGTTAAATGTAATTTGATAATAATATTGTTAATCCATTTCAATCTTTCTTAGAGACCATACACGATCAATATTGATACAGAGTATTCCAATAATTATGATACAATTAACAACGGGTTGAGTATGCGTGAGAAAATAAGTCAAAAATATATAAAATTTTGTCATACAATATTTTCGAGAAAATTGAGTTTGATATATTTAATATACAGGGTGCGACCGGATAAAATGTACAAGCGAGCACAAAGTGATTGCTTATGAAAAAATAAGAGCAAAATATGGAATAAAATATTTTCATTTAAGGTTTAGTTTTCGAGAAAATCTAATTGGAAAATTTATCAGGTATACTTGAACATGGCTAATTGGTAATCTGATTAATGATTGAAAATTATGATTAATGTAAAATTGAGCTATTCGTGATTACTGATTACAGATCATTTGATTATACTGATTAATAATGAATAATCATTGATTAATGACTAGGAGAAGTAATAAAAGTTGTTGTAATCAATGGTCATGATTACTTTAACAATTATTAGTCATGATTATCGCGTAATGATTATGACTTAATCATCAGTTAACATAATGCATACACTACTACAAACGCACAATTATAAACAGAGTTCACTGTAGTGATACCGGAAGTTTGCCGTAGATATCTCGGAAATTAAGCGAGTTCAAGCCTTATATGTATAGGAAGAAATTATCCGAAGCGTCAGCTTCCACAACATATGCATACAAAAATCATGGAAATCGGAGTCTAGTCAGCGTTTCTATAGTTTCATCCAAATTGCCTACTTTGATATTCAACTAAAATATGCTTTTATAATATTATAATTTATGTGCTTTCAGTTTTTTAAATATTATAACATATGAGAATAACCTCTCTACAGGAGCTGATTACATAAAATAAAAGCTATTTTTATCAATGGATATTCATCGAAAATATTTAAATTTCGTTGTTGCTTTCACATGAAATATAATATGTCTAATTCTGTCTTAGAAGTAGAGAAATTTGTGGTTAAAGTCACAATTATTCTCCAAATTGAAAAACTCATTGTACGAATTATTTTCTGGTCCTTTTTGGAGAGATTTGAGTCAGAATTACTTTAGCCACTACGGCTTTTTAGAAAAGTTAGATTTCCTTTTTGATACATTTATACTTAAGATAATCATATGCTTAATATGTGGGTGTGATAAAGCTAGTATTGCAGCTTTCTGAGCTTCTCCAGTAAGAAAAATAAATATTCATTAAACCTTACTTTCATACTGTTTAAAATTGCTTCTAGAAGTAACTTACAAAAAATTTACTCAAAATCTATCGTTTTTTCAAGTTTTGCATGTACATAAAATATTTATGGTATAAAAGTACCACAGTATTATACTCTCCTTAGATTATATAGTAAGTGACATAACAAAAAGTTTAGTATAATTTTAATATTCCTCCAGATAGTTCCTGATTATTCAGTGGATTTTTTATATCAAGAGTTCTGTATAATTTGCTACTCTTTTCTTGAATATTAAAAATTTGGCATAAAAATCATACAGGCTGTTTCATCTAGTTTACTAAGAGTATGTCCTAAACTTCTTGATTTATTTAAGTAGTTTTTGGATGAACTGTCATTTTCCATATAATTTACATTTCTTGATGGTTATTATTTACGATTGCTAATTCTGTTGACTTTTGTAAAATCTTAGTTGCATCAGCAGTAATACAGAAATTTAACGTATATGATCCCCAACGTAAATATTGTTATAATGCTGTTATAATACTTTGCAATGGAATGATTAATAAACATGAACTTTGGTTTACAAGTGCCCTTCTTCCATTTTTGTTTCCATTATGAGATTCAGAGTTGTCACTAGCATGTTTCATTCCATTCAAAATCTGTTCAGAATTATTTATATATCTTTCTTTTATTCCAAACGTTTTGTACGTTTTAATAAAATTGTAATTGTCGTTTTCTAGATTAGAATATATTTCTTGAAACAACTCGTTTATTCTAATTGATCTGTAAATTCCACGAAAATTCCGGTATGCTAAAGCAACAGACATTCTTTCTAAATTATTTACATATCCAGTGTGCGATAACTCCAAGAAAACTGCTCTTCCTACTTGTCTATATATTAACGATTCTGCGTACAAACTACACATACTCTAAATTATACTTTATTTCTTCATAATAATAAGTATATATACTCCTCGTCAAAAAGATAATCCAGATGTGTTATCTTTAATTTCTCAATGACACGTGCAAAGTTTTTCATCTGTAATATTTAATATCAAAATATTATGAGCTCAGGATATGTTGGAAATAATTAAAAATCTTATGAGGTTTGGTGTGTAACAAAAAGAAATTATTTTATTTTAAGAACGAAATGATAACATATGTACAACAAAAAAATAATAATCAACATAAATATAACTAACAATAATTACTTATCAAACATATATACTTATTTAATAATGGGTACATCCCCTTTATTTTCTATTACTTCTGTTATACGATTTGGTATTGATTTATATAGTTTCTGGATATAATTTTGACTTAATGTATCCCATTCGCGTACAATTGCATTTTTTAATTCTTGTAGGTGTTGATACTACTTTCCATTCGCGTATACGCCGTGAACAAGTTCTCCCCAGCAATTTTCAATAATATTAAGTTCCGGGGAGCGTGCAGGCCACGGCAAAATAGATATCTTATTTTCATTAAAATATGATTGGACTAATTTTGATGTGTGTACAGGTGCATTATTTTGTTGAAAGATTTAATCAGATCCAGAAATGCGTTCTGCATGATTATGTATTTGTTCTTTGATTAAATTTATGTATCGGACATTATTCATTCTCCCAACGATGAACTTGATACTTATCTTGCCGAAATAACCGATACCGGCCCAAACCATCGCGCTACCTCCTCCCATTTGTCGTCATATTGCTGACATTGTCTCTTTTCTTATGTCATGAAAATAATATTTTAACCCATCAGGACCATCCAAGTTGAATCTTTTTCATCTGAAAATAGTACCCTTCTGCATTTCTTTTTCCAATGTATTCTTTCTTTTGCAAAGCGTAAACGTTCTACTTTGTGTTTCGTTGTTAACGAAGGTTTCTTTTTCAATTTTAGCCTCTTAATATCTTTGCAGGATAGTAGAACTCAATGAACACTTGAAACACTGGCAATAACACTAAATTTTTCCATTATTGGCTTCGTTGTTAACTGCGAGCTGGAAGCTACACGCAAAATTGCTCGCATATCACGATCGGATGATGGCCGACCAGTACTTTTCTTTTTGCCATAATTTTTATCAATATTTTTGCTATTGATACCTGTTACTGTTTTAGTTCTAGAATTTACTTTTTTTCAGACCCATTTAATTTTTTTCCGCGTCCCACATACTTACAAATTTATATAATATTGTACTGTAACCTTTACTCGTTGGTAGATTATGAACTACTGAGCAATTTCTAAACATATTAATAGAGTGTGTTATCGACCTTAGTATGGAATAGTTTTTCTTTGTTACACACTAAATCTCATAATATTTTTAATTATTTTCAACGAACCGCATATTCTGAGCTCATAATGTTTTGATATATAAACTTTACATGCGTCATTGAGAAATTAAAGATAACATACCTGGGTTAACTTTATAACGAGGAGTGTATTCATTTTCAATCCGTTGACTGAAATAACGACGACTTATAACATGCAATCTACATGCCGATATATTTAAATCGTTGAATATATCTAAGAAACTTTGGTGGTATCATTAAGACTAAAAAATATTTGATAATTGCGCATAAAAGGGGCTACATTCACGATTTTGATGAAATTTATATATGTTGTAAAATTCATCATTCTGAACAACTTTTTCCTATGTGTATAACTGCCGTTTGGTTTTAATTTCGAAGATTTTGGCAAAAAACTGTTACTACTACTGTATTGACTCTTGCCTATACATCCATGGCAACGTATACATCTGCATGATATAACCGTTTACCTACTGTTTCTATAAACACATGTACATAATAGGTAAACCGGTCGAAAAAGTATCTTAAAAGGATAAAGTAGAAATATGTTATAAAGCACAATGACCGAAGTTATAAATGCAAGGTTGTCTAATGTGAAATGGTTTAAAAATTATACAAAAAAAGATCTCTCTTTTAACACACAAACCTCACATAGCCTAACGACTGCCTTTCGCAATTGTTACACAAACGCAAATCTTATCGCAGTAAAATGAAAACATTGATTATCTCCATTAGATATAGATTAATTTTTTCAATTCAGCTACCCTAATATACAAAATTATATTACTTATCGGGTAATAGTCAGCCTTCCTACGACGATCAAATCGATCAGTGTTTTTATTTTTCTGAGATAGTAACGTCTGAGTTTGTGTAATTTTTAATAGTGGTTGCCGACAAGCGGCTAACGACACTTGCGAGATTTGTGCGTTCAAATGACTTTTTATATTTTGAAATTAGTTCCGAGTTAGTAAAAAAAAAAAGAAATAAATATTGAAAAGTTCGGCTGTTATAGAGATTATCTGCCGGCCACTGTGATGAAACATAGAAACAATAGATAAGCGGTTATTCTATGCTGATACATATGTACCATGAGCGTACACGTATAAGCAATATACAATGTGGTAGTAGTAATAGTTTCTTGTTAATATCTCCAAAATTGAGGTTGTGTGGCGGTTATATCTATAGGAAAATTTTTTTATACATAATTACTAAGTATTTAATAATATCTCTATCAAATAGGTCTTGCGTTAAAATATTCCAAAGTTTCTTTATAAATTTTCTTCAAATACTTACTTGTGGCTGCCCATACTTTACACGAGCTTTATGTGTCTTGTACTCCTACACTGTTTTCCCCCGTATTTTCGCTTCAAATGCGTGATAAAATTGAATTATCTTCCATAACCGTTCATTGGAATTTGCACTTTATACACAATACGATTTTATCAGAATTTATAGCACTTTCCCCTGACAAATATTAAAAAAATTTTGCATCACCTACAGTTGGAAATTTGATCTGATGATATGAAAGTTATATAAACTCAATGGTAGATACTAGCCATTCTGTAGGAGAGAATTGTATACATTACTATAAGATATTAAAATCACAGCGTAGATATCCTTTGTAGTGTTACTGTACTGCTGGGTTGTGAACTTGCTTGACAAGCAGTTTACAAGATTATGATTATACATTATGATTATATGCTAGAATGGATATCAAGAATATCAATCACTTCTATTAAATCGGACAATTAAGTTTATAAACTATGCATAAATTAATCACTGAATGGCTTAAAAATTATTGACTTATGATTAAAAACTACAAAAGTTATTCATGATCACTGATTTATCTTAAGAATGATTGGTAATTATGCGGAAAAGAGGGTTTAGGTTGGATTTTTAGATGAATTTAGGGATTCTGTTCTCCCTATCCATCCCATAAAATCTTCCTCTCTTTTACCGTGAAAGAAATCTTCGAAAGATGCTCCATAGCCCCTGGAGAGAAGATGCAGGATAGCGTAGAATTCTTTTCCATTAAATCCCTCATGGTAGTCATCCTCAGGTGCGACGCAGAAGCTCCGGAAACACTGAACTCATGGGATCTAACCTACTAAACTAACCTAAATATACCGTAAAATTGTTAGAATAACAAAACTACACAAATATATATGCAATTTCATTTTTAACCACTTATTTTGAAGTAAATTTAATGTAATAAATGCTACTTTCCTTTTGTCATAACTTTTGAACACGATCGTTCCATGGTTCTGCAAAGTGAATGTGAACTCAAGACATTCTCCACAATAACATATATCGAGGTCAAGGTTATTGAAGTTGAAGCCCCCTTTCCTACATAGTTAATCAATAATTAATCAAGTAATTATTACAGTTACTATGATTACATTCAATAATCGATTACGGAAGTGGTTATAAGACAATCAGTTACTGCTCAACTCTGCTTGAAATCTCTGCTTCGAGTTTAGGCTATGAATCTTGATTAATAATATTGAACTTTGATCGCGCATAATCAATATTATTATTAATATCCTTGCATAGCAATATTGATGCATGGACCTTAAAATATTAAAATTGTCATAAATTTCACAATAACTTTTACAATATCGAGTGCATAGGATTAATATTGTCAATATGTATTTGGAGATATTGAAAATATTAGCGATCATATGTCGGCTCCTGCAATGTTAACTGACATCAACTTACATTTTAGTGTGATAGAACATATAGTAACAAGAATCAGTTATAATTCCTCTTCAATACCTTTAGAACAATTTGATGAGCAAAATCGGTGTTACGCGTGAAGATAAAAATATTACTTCAATTACATTACATGGACCTTAAATACAGTCCCCAAACGAATATTTTTGTCCTTTAAAAATTTTGTTATGAATACTACAAAGTCGATATGAAATTGATTCCGAGATATGAAAATGATCATCTAAGCCGTTTTACTACAAGTAGTGTATATCTACATGGTAGAATATTGCCACTAACATGTGTAAATGCTTTTGGATTTATTGAATTACCAATTACAAGAAGGTAGAGCTTATAGTCTCCTAAGTCTTAGTATACGCGAAAGTAGTGCATTCTTCTCTCCTTTTTAATAAACTGAAGTTTTCTTCTTTAGTTCTGATAGTAAGGTTTTGGACAATTGGTAACAATTGGTACAGACTTATCTCTTTATATCGTTTAACTGCCGCATGGCCGGCAGGTAGCTTTTCTATTTGAATGAGTACTTTGGTGAATTCCATATCGATGTTTAAAATTGTTCAGTTATATCTTACTCGCAGTAAATTTTCCATCATTATTAATCATTGTTTTTGTAAAAATATAAAGCCTGTAAAATTTACCTGTAAAATCAGAGCACTGACTGATGCGAGTTCTCAACTAATTGGTGTTCGGTCGCAACTGATCGGTTGATATCGCGAATCGTTTTTCTTTTTTATTATTTAATTTGTACTTTACAATTTGTTCAACTGGACATTTGGTAAATTTTTCTAGCTTGATTGCTAAATAACACGTAGATGGCTACCCCCAGCGGGATACCATCTTCGAGTTTGAATATTTTATTTCTTTGGTGAGTTCAGTGAAGTGTTTTCTTTTTAGTTTTCTTTCTATGACGGTTTTGCTCGCTTCAGCGGCTGGTTCAGCGGTTGGTTTGGATGTGTTGCCGTTCTTTTCTTGTATTTTTCTGCGTACATGCTGATTTCTTTGACTATTGGTATTTTTAAGTCTTTGCGTATATCCTCGTTTCTGACATACCATTGGGCGTTGACTATTGTTCTCAGTATCTTCGATTGTAACGACTCTAGTTTATTTATGTGGCTCATTACTGCTGTCCCCCATAGTGGTATTCCGTACGTCCAGATTGGTTTTATGATCGTTTTATATATTTTTAATTTATTTTCTATGCCTAATTTGGATTCTCGACTTGTTAGCCAATACATTTGTCTCCTTGTTGTCTGTATTTTGTCTATTATTGATTTAGTATGTTGTTTCCATGTGAGTTGTGTATCTATGTGGAGTCCTAGGTATTTGACTTGCTTTGTTTGCGTTATGTGCGTGCCGTTCAGAAGGATGTTTGGTGGTATCTGTTTTCGCAGTGTGAATGTAATATGGTTGCATTTATTGGGGTTTGCTTTTACTTGTTTTTCTTGTAGCCATTTTTCTATTTTTATGATACGCTCTTGTAATAATGTGACTGCTGTGTCTAGATTAGTGTGCCTGACTAGTACAGCCGTGTCGTCCGCGAATGTCAGTATTTTGCGGTTGGTAGTTGTTGTGTACAGTGTGTATAATATTGGTCCTATTAAGTTGGACAAATTGTAAAGTACAAATTAAATAATAATAATAAAAAAATATTGGTCCTAAGACGCTTCCTTGCAGTAGCCCTGTCTTGATGTATTTTTCTTCAGAATATACATCCTTTATTTTTACTACAAAGGTTCTGTTGCTTTGGTATGGTTTGAGTAAGTGGTTGATTTGTTCCGGGAAATGTTTTTTGATTGTTTGTCAGAGGCTTTCATGGTTCACTTTGTCAAATGCTTTCTCGATAAAGAAGGCTGTACAGTATCGTTTCTTCTCTATTGCTAGTAAAATTTCATTGACGAGCCTGTGCATTTGCTCTATCGTGGAGTGTTTATTTCTGAATCCAAATTGGTGATCTGGTATTAATTTTTCTTTCTCTATTGTTGGTTTTAGGTTAGGTTAGATTTTATATTATTTTCTTTGGAATTTTGGAAAACATAGGAAGTAGTGATATTGGTCTGTAAGATGCAGTTTGGTGTGAGTTTTTGCCTGGCTTAGGTAACATTGTGATCTGTGTTAGCTTCCATATATTAGGGAAGTATTAGATTCTTAAAATTGCATTGAATATTATTGTGATTAAACGTATTGCTTCTGGGGAAGGTATTTCTCTAATTTTGGGGGAATTCTAATTTCTCCTGCTGCTGTATTAAGTATGGTGTAATGCTTGTTAGTTGGAGTACTAGTATTTTGCGCATTTTCGTCTGAATGACATTTGGTTTTACTGTTATTAATATTATATGGAGTAAATGTATTACAAAACTGGTTGGAAAGTTCTGCAGCTTGATCTTCGTTGCTTCTGGCTCATGTGTTGTCTGTTTTTTTGATTGCTAGGATTAGTTTTATTGGCTTCTTTATTTTGTTCGTGGCTTTCCATAGAGTAATTGACATTCTCGTGCGCAGTGTCTCTATTTTGAAGAATTTTGAGAATTCGTTATTATTATGATTGTTTATTTTACTTTTTATTTCCTTTACGAGTTTGTTTAGACATTTTTTGTTTTCACGTGTTCTATGTTTTTGCCATTTTGCTTTCGCTTTCCTTTTTTCTCTGATTTTGTGAAGGATGTCTGTTGGAATTATTTCTGTTTGCCTGTTGTTTGGTTCATAATTAGTAGTTGCCCACGCTGCTTCTTGTATAATTTCTGTCAATATTGTTACTGCCTGTTCGATGTGTTCGGGTGTTTTTAGTGGAATATTGCAGTTGATTTTGCTCTCGATTAGTTTTTTAAATGTTTGCCATTTGGTGTTTTTATTGCAAAGCGACTCTAATTTTATATAAAGTATTGGTCTGCTTGTATATTCTATTATTATCGGTGTACAATCAGAGCTAAGCTCAAGACTGGGTATTATTTTTAATTTATTTGCGTTTAGTCCTTTTATAATTGCAAAATCAAGCAATTTAGGAATTTTCTTTAGATCTGTCGGCCAGTATGTTGGTCTTCCTGTGGATAATATGTTGAGATTACTAGTTCTAACATATTTTTCTAATGTTGTACCTCGAGGTGTGTTAATTCTTGAGCCCCATAGCGTATGCTTTGCATTGAAATCAACCTACTGCGATGCATTTGTCATCTAAAAATTAAAAATACTGTTCCAATTTTTTAATGTCATTTTGTGTCGCGATGGTGCGTATACTGCTGATATCTGGAAGTAATTGCTGTTAGTTTGTATTGTAATGGTGGTTGCTTGAACGTGTTCCTAACTAATTTGACTATGTAAGTGGTATTTGATATCGTTTCTTATTATCACTGCGGCCCCTCCGTGTGCTTTTCCTGAGGGGTGTTTGGTATCATAGATTGTGTAATATGGTATTTTCATGTAGCTTATTGAAGTGAAATGTGTTTCTGAAATAAGTAATATGTCAATATTATTGTTGTACAAAAATGTTTTAGTTTCGAAGACCCCTTGTTGGAGGGTATTGGAGTCCCAAGTTGTTATTTTCAGCGTATCCATTTCTATTTTTTACTTAACATGTTTGTAGGTAGTATGTTTGTAACATGATTGTAATTTGTTGCGTTTGCTGCCTGAGTACTGCATTTTGTTCACTTATCATTTTTGTTATCATTTCAGTATTTTTGATGGATTGCTTGAGCAGTTCCTTGATTTCTGTAGCGTCGTTATTGTTGTTGTTTTGGTTTTATTTGTTTAGGGGTGGTGTTTAATTAGTTATTTGTGCATAACTTCGGCTACCAAAGGTGTTGATGTTTCTATGGCTACTGTTCGATACGTCTTGTACATTTGATGTTGGCTCTGGTTTTGCAATTTCTTGTTGTGATAGTTGCTATATGTTTTGCTTCGAAGCGATGGAAACAGTTTTCGTTATAGTTGTTTTCTGATTTCGCAGCCTTTATAGCTAGCTGGGTGGTTTCCATTTTACTTCGTTTATCTTTCCTGTGTATGGGCAGTTTGTTGTTAAGTGGTTTTCTGCACATTTGACACACGCCGGGTTTCTGTTGCTGTAGTTTTTTGTGTGTCCGTATTGTTAACATCGTATGCATTGCGGTACACCCTTCTTATAACGAAGTGGCTCACTTGTTACTATTGTAACATTTTTTTAATGGATTTTTTTAATGTCAAAGATTTCTTTGTTATTAGCTTTGGGTTTAAGTTCTATTAGAAACAGTGGCAATGGCTGTTTCGTATCATATCTGATTATATTATTTATTGTTCTTGCTTGGTGTCTTATTTCTGCTAATTCTTCACATATATTTTTTTATATTTGTCCTTGGGTGTAGTCCTCATAGTGAGGACAATAGTGAGTTTTTGTTTGTACTTTTGCTTCTTCTAGTTTTAATTGCTTTATACTGTAGTTTTCTTCTCCAGCAGTGTTGTTCAATAATTCGATTAGGGGATCTATTATTTGAGCATCTATGTAGATCGGTGGTGGTTTAACGATATGAATTGCAACCTTTTCTTTTGGATCCGTATTTATTTCTTCTATTACTAAACCGAATGAATTTCGGAGTAAGATATCTTGTACCCATTGTTGCTTTTCTGTATGTGAAGTTTCCATGGCGCTTGGACCTGGTATTATTTTACGCTTTTTGTGCGCTGTTGGTGTCTTCCAGTGTTCACCTTGATATAATAGTTCGTCATCGTAGCTGTTTTCTTCTCGGTTTTGAATCGTTTCCATTTATTTTGTAGTTTTATTTATGTAATATATTTCATCTTTGTTTGTTATTTTGATTGGTGGTATATGCTTTTGCATTTTGTAGCTTTACTATTTGCCAGTGTTCGTTGCCTTTTCGTTCACCTGAATTCACTGCTTTCCGCACTTTCACTGAAGCACAGTTTCTCACTTCTGTCTAGCTCGGCTGCTCAGGCAGAAGTGATCGCGATCCGTGAATGAGATTAACGCTCAAGATGGAGGTAAATTAAAGATGCAGTGTAGTATTGTGTCTAGATAATTTATTTGCACTCTTTAGTATACACGGAAAGAATCACTAGCAAGTTACAATGTTGACCGATTGAAGATTGAAAAACTACTGTCGTTCGGTGATGGTGCTGTCGCGGAAGAAAATTAGTGATGGGTGTGTCTAATGCACGGAACCAGCGGTTGGATTAATGACAATTTTGGTTAGGAAAGTGTGGGCAACGGTTATTGCTGCTAATTATATAAGAAAAAGACTGGTGGGTAAGGATGGGGCTAGCCATCTCCAATCGAATGACGCTCGTAGATGGCATTGCATGGGAAAAATCCGTTTGCCGTGTTTTCTCGGAATGGACAATAACTCTAAGGAATGCTTCAACTCAAAAGATACTTGTGCGGTCTTAAGAACCTTAACCATAAAAATCCTAAGATTTTTGATAGGTCCGCAATAAGAATGATTAGACATCTGGTTTATGTAGAGAGTTACGGGACGTAACCAACGGTCACTCCAAATCCCGAACACTGATAGTCATATCTCCCTCATATAAAATCCAGAAACAAAATGTTTTTTTATTGTCTTCATTAATAGTTTTTTTTAATTCTTTTATTCTGGCGTAGTTTGTAATTTATTACTTCAATAGAACGTTACTACTTTGGTTTTGTTTTACTCCAATCACCAACCATCCACCTACGCCAAATAAAAAGAAATTAATCTTAATGACTCACCTAAATCTATTCATTCACCTTCCTTTGCATTTACATTGCCTTTATATTACTATTAAAATTTATGATTCCTTATTATCACATGTTCTTCGTCTTTTATATTTGCCGTTAAATTAAAATAAAATCAATAGTGGGGATTAGTTAGGTCGTGATTATACAGAGAGCGGCGAGCGATAAACGGCAAAATTGACATTTGTGGCGCCAACATTGAACTCCGCATGAACATGCAGAAAAATGGGACAATTATGCCGCTACTCCTTATTCCTTCCAATAGTCCCACATAGTCCACTTTGGACATGCGTAACAGCATTTTCTCCTCCTCGCGCGCGCAAAAAGAAATGTATATTTCTACAATACTTATGATTATCTTGCCATAAAATCGGCCTACACCTGATTAAAGATTCGATATTCCAAAATATTCCAAAGTATTTATCGTTACTATCTATTTACCGCTTAGATATCTACTAAAAGAATAAATATAATAAATATAATAATACACAATGGCAAATATCGGCCTTTGTTCTGTTGTGTAGTTACTGTATAGGTTATCTTATATAAATTTATGAGTTTAATTTATTTTCATCCGCTGTCTTTTCATTTGTCTCGCTGTTCTTGCCGCTCGCATTATCAAGCTCGGCTTATCGCCGCTCTGTTTATAATCACGACCTTATCCATAATGAGACAATACGGTATGTACTTAATAGCATTGTTTCGATTGCTTCAGGAATTCGCTAGTTCATCCAATGTCCCACTGTATAAGCATATTGTAAATAAAGTTAGTCCAAAAAGTTATAAATCTTTGTCGTTTTTCGAGATAGACGGACGAGTTGCAACATAATTCCAGAAATGAAATGCAATAAAAATCATTTTAACCTTGAGTTTAACGGTCAAAATCAATTCTGCAGTTTACTTTTCTAATAGATCTCTATTAATCTAAGAGTGTTAAATCATCATTATAAACTATTCTTAGAAAACTAGATAAAGCGATGGAAATGAAGTAGGGTTTGTATTAACCACGCTTTATCCTTTATTTTTATGACAAAACTCTTTATATATAAATGCAGAACAGAATGCGATTAACGACTGTTTAGCTAGGAGACAAAAGATTTAGAACAAAGGAATGTTTTGATTTCGCTCCAATAGATGTCGTTTTTGATACCATGTATTGTTCTAATTGCTTAACATAAACTGTGACAAACATTTCTTATACCCTATATAACAAAGCAAGAATAGTATTAAAAATTCTAGTACTAATATTGATATGATCATTTCATGATAAGCGTAATATTGGGATTTAAAACGATTAATAAGGCAGTAAAAGCATGAAAATTAACAATACTTATTTTTACATGTTTCCTTCAGCAATTATGACAATAAAAAAGAAGTATATGAAATGTGTGTAACAGTTGAATATTAATACCTAATTTTCATAATTTGTAGATTGTTAACAACATATCGTGCTTTGGAGCGACTTTCACAAAGCGAATTCAATTTAGATCAGTTGGAGGTTGTAGCGAGTGCAGCACAAACAGCTTCTGGAACTACATTGCTGGTCCCTGGAACAACAGGTACTACTGGACCTGCACTATTGGGACAAAAGGAACGAAACCATGCTTTGACCATTAAAGACGTTGAAAGAGAACGTGGAAATCAATTATCCAAATATGAAAGAAATATGATGATCTTTAATTGGCTACATACTCTCGACGATACTGCTATTGTTGACAGTACAGAATAAATTGTGTTAACAGTGCTAGAGGCCGAAAGATTTAACCGAATAAGATCGTTAAGAATTAAAACCACCCTAAAAAGTGCAACGGCCAGAAAATGTTTTATTTTAAATAAAAAGACAGAGAATACACATTGCCGTGTAAAGGGAGATAAAAAAACGTGTTATGGTGGAAAATATATCCAGAATTCAGAGATGCCGCCCATAAGTGTAGTCGATGGTTTACTAAACCATGACACACACAGATTTCGCTAAGTAGTTAATGATGGAGAAATATATAATCGATTACGTAGATCTTTTGACCTCTGATACAGGGTTCTATGTAAATCCGACACTTTTTCCACCGACACCAGACATACATGTAGTATCCAAATGGGTCTTAGAGAGAAAGGACAAGTGATGATGTTTTGATTTAATATATATTATTAAGAGCAACGAAGTTGATTACAATGCTGTTCTACGTTCTATTCTCGCATGCGGCTTTCTGACTCCCAATTCAAGCTCTGCCCACTCCGCACGCTCCACACGCTCTGCACACTCTCCACACTCTACACGCTCTCCACACTCCACACGCTCTGCACGCTCTCCACACTCTACACGCTCTGCCTTTTCCCGTTCTTCGGAACAGGTATCCCGAAACCCCCGTGGTTAAGGTCACGCAGCCTTTTCACGAAAACTGTCCACTTAAAGGACCCAACGGTACAGTTTACATTGTTTACAGTTGTTGTTGTTTACAGTTGTTTACAGTTCGGCCGATACCTTAGGCCTTTTGGCCCCGATACTACATTCGGCCATCCTGCAATAACATCTGCCCTCAGATGTGGTCTTCAGTTTCGCTATCGTCGGATGCGTCATCTTCGGCGTTGAGGACCCAAGGCTTCATAAAGTCTGCGGTCGTCGATGTGTGCGCAGGCCCCTCATGCTCCCCTACTTTCTCCAGCATGTACCGGTCATTCCGCATTGTTCGTGATACCCGGTACGGACCTAAAAATTTTCTTCCGAGTTTTAAACCTGGGCCAAACTGGGTTCTCTTAATGGCTACCAAATCTCCCCTTAGGTACTGCTTCGCGCTCTTCCGTCTTTTGTTAAAATTCTTTCTGTTTTCTTCTTGCGTCGCAGCGATCTTCCTTATAGCGTCCTCGCGTAACTCACGACGCTGTTCCTCGAATTTTGCAGCCCATTCTTCGTCGATTAATCTTCTGGTTACATATCCATCGGCCTGACTGCACGTTGCGGCATCTAAAATCTTACGGACTTCAATGCCCTTCTTCTGTGCGCTTCTCAACCGTGCAATCAGCCTGTCCTCACACTCAGCCACATCCACAGCACCCGGCAGTGGATTTCTACTCGGGGTATCCGCATACTCCGAGTCCGTTGGTTTTATAATACCCTCGTCTGTCCACGCCTCCATCAAATCGTCCACTTCCCTTTTCTCAGATGGCGCCAGCCGCCGCGGTCTTCGTACCACGGATTTGTCGCTTTTCAACACGATTTTCGCGGTTATCCCGACATCCCGCGTCTTCTCTGGCTTATACCCCCTAATGATATCGCGGATCGCTTCACGATAGAGAGGTTCTTGTACGTGCGCTAGATCTATCTCGTCGGTCTGTTCTATCGCGTTGACCTTCAATACATCCGGCGCGTCTTCGTGACCATCCTCCTGCCCGTCAAGCCGTAGGAAGCTCACCTCGCCCCGTTTGACCCGCAACTCTATCTGATCCAAAAAGTCAGTACCCAGCAGCAGGCTGTGGCTCCTCAATACCTTGTTTGAGACGACGTGCAACGTGACCGTGAATGCACACCCGTCGACCATCATTATCTTTGTAAATTCGCCCCAGGTCTCATTGCCCGTGGAACCCAAGCCATCAAACCTAAGCTTACCATTTCCTAGCGGTGGTGATCCCAACCTCGCATACTCGTCTGATCGTATGAACGTGAGATCACTACCCGTATCTACCAACGCTGTAAACCTACATCCATCTATCGTCACCTCCTTCATGTATCCCTTCTTCTCGGGTCTTGAAATGATGTAGGTCTTCTTCGGTTGTGCTGTACACCTTGACGCCATGTGTCCAAGTTCGTTGCACCTGAAGCACCTCACACCTTTCTCTTTCTTCGGACATGTAACACTTAAGTGATCGTCACCGCCGCAATTGTAACACCTTTTGAGATCACTGCTCGTTTGTCTCGACTGATTCCGCATTGCTGATCGTTCTGCTTTATCGTCCTTGTGCTCTCCAAATTTTGTTTTCGCCTTCATATCTCTTTTCATCGCTTCATACTGCTTGAAGCGTTCCTTCAACTGCTGCATATTCCTGGCCCCGTATAGTATAGCTTTATTTGAGACTCCATCGGGAATACCTTGGATTATATAGTCGATCACCGACTGTGTATCGATTCTTCCTTGCCCCGCAAGCTCACGCATACTATACATATATTGGAGCAGACTCTCGTCTGCTCTTTTCGTTCTACGCGCTAACTCTTGATGTACCTGCCGGTCACTCACTGCGTCTTCGAATTCATCTACCAGCGCCATTTTAAACTTCGCCCAGGATTTCATGCATCGTTCCTGGCGTACGAAAGCTTGAGCAAGAGCCTGTAAGAAGCTTCCTCGCGAAAACCACCATGTGGATGTCCGACCAGCCACACACTTCCGCCATTTCCTCGAAATCTCTTATCCACTGAGTTACATTCGGTAGGTCATCTCCGCTGAATTTTTTTAACGAGCCTTCCACGTCTTCAAACGTTAACACTGTGCACTTACGCTCGTCTTGGCTTCGACGTCTTCCCACTGGAGTCACCCGAACTTAACTATTGAGATCGTGATTCCCTGGATCGTTGCCGTCTAAACGGTCCCCAATCACGCCCATCTCATCGTCATCGTCGTCCTCTAAATCATCGTCGTCGTCATCGTCTTCTTCTCGTGCACCGTGTTCCCGCTCTAAACGTACCGCAGCCAGCAATCGCGCTACCAGCTCGCGTTTTCTACCCGCTAATCTCAGCCGTCGTCTTCTCAGCTCGTCTTTTAACTCCGGTACTTGCATCTGAGCCAGCTGCTCGTCAGTCAACACTGCTTCTCCTGCATTGTAGTCACTCATTGTTCCGAAATATCCCTTTCACTTGTCACTTAGCGCTCTAGATCCCGGCTCGAGCCCCCAAAATTTATGTAGTATCCAAATGGGTCTTAGAGAGAAAGGACAAGTGATGATGTTTTGATTTAATATATATTATTAAGAGCAACGAAGTTGATTACAATGCTGTTCTACGTTCTATTTTCGCATGCGGCTTTCTGACTCCCAATTCAAGCTCTGCCCACTCCGCACGCTCCACACGCTCTGCACACTCTCCACACTCTACACGCTCTCCACACTCCACACGCTCTGCACGCTCTCCACACTCTACACGCTCTGCCTTTTCCCGTTCTTCGGAACAGGTATCCCGAAACCCCCGTGGTTAAGGTCACGCAGCCTTTTCACGAAAACTGTCCACTTAAAGGACCCAACGGTACATTGTTTACAGTTCGGCCGATACCTTAGGCCTTTTGGCCCCGATACTACATACATTTGACCTATAACAATTTTGAATGACAACAACTTTAACTGACTGGCAGTATTAGCACAGCGAAATAACATTTTCGGTAAAGTCTGGTGTCGGTGAGTTGTTGTCGGTGAAAACAGTGTCGGTGATTTCAATGGGACTCCTGATATAATAATCTTGAGCGATTATAATTAACCTTTCCACTACGCTTAACATTAACATTTAATTACGATACATGTTATAAAAGTTTGTATCAAAGTATATTAAAATTCAAATTTCTCACAACAAATAACATTGAACAATTATTTACTCTTTTACGATTTAAGGCATTATTTTTATAATACATTAATATACTGAGTACAATTTATCTATGTTACAATCTATGTTTTAAAGTGCACCGATTAAATTTCAAACAATTCAGCGTGTGACGTCACTTGTACGCACTTACGGGTATCCTGAAACATTATGTAGTGCCAAATTGATGTTGCGGTGTTCAAGAAGTCAAATAGATAAAAAAGGTTCCATATGCGAAGATGTTTCATTAAAGAACTATAAGAAATTAAGTATTTGTTGTCTGTTAAGCGGTCATACATATAAGACTGTTGATTTTGTAATTCTATAGATTTCTCATTGACAAACATATGACTGACATCACTTTTTCAGTTTTTATACGTATAATTTTGCGAAGCTTCACGGCTATAATCGATGCTTAAAAATTCCTTTTTTTTGCGATATACAAACTTCCATTTATCAAAATAAATTCCTTCGTGTGCTGTTGACATATTACAAATTGTTAAAAATGGCATTTCGAATGCGCTCTCACACCTAAATCACGTTTCTGATTATACTTTAACTATTTTATGTAACTTTATAAATAAAGATCAAGTAGTCATCAAATCAAATAAATATCTTTTTTACTCCCAACAAAATTTCAAATATCTTTTTATAAATTTGAGGTTGATGAATGTCCATAAAGTTATTATGCTCTATCACATAAGACTTTCGAAAAATAAAAATTTAAAGTAGAAAAAAAGATATTAGAGAAAGATTACATATTTTAAAATAATCTATTTACACATTAAAGGACTAATAATTTAATTGGTTAGTAGTAAGCAAATAAATATAAGAAATATGCTATGCTATAATAGTTTTACACTATACTATATTCTACTACAGAAGTCAATAATTATTTGAAAGTCCTTTATTAATGTCACTATATCTAGGTGTGAAAGAAATGCAATCTGTTGCTATTCTTAAAGAAGAAATAAATCAATAATTTCGTCTTTTCCTATACAATACAAATATTCTATACAGAGTGCAGGACTACAGATTTTCCACAATTTAAGGGGGTATTCTAGTTTACAAATTTGAAAAAATCGAAAAATTTTTTTTCATATTTCCAAAGTCAGTTCGCTGTTGAGTGCCGAAGCGTACAGACGTGTCTCTAGTGCCCAGTGAAGTTCGAAAGCAACACGTGTCACCCAACCGTCGAAAGTGAACACAACGTGCTCCTATCCTTCCAAGTGTTTCCTATCCGCCAGAGAGAAGAAAAGCCTACGCAGCTAACCCCTACCCGAACCTTGCCTCATAGCCTCACGACTAGTTATTTATATTGAAATAGCTAGCTGGATGATGGCCCAGCATTCACCACCAGGCTCGCCCACGCAAACTTACAACTACCCCGCACTACTCCCCCCGTGGCAGAAGTGCAGCAGATCTCCACGCGCCAACGATGCCAATAAGACGAAAAAACGTAAAATTGAATCACCAAATACAAACTCAAACCAACAGCAAACAACACAATTCAACACCCACAATAGGTTCGCAATACTAGAATCCTCAAACGACGCCATGAAAATCGCAGGCCCACCACCAAACCAACAAGCACAGAGAAGCCCCCCTCCCCCACCAATATTTGTTAATGGTGTCATCGACATCCAGACAATGATCAAGTCCTTAGAGAGAGATATCTCCAAGGAGGACTATAACCTGAAGATAACCAACAATCAAGTAAAAATCCTGCCGACGAATCCAGAAGCTTACAGAAAGCTCACGAAGACACTCAGGGCCCTGAACGCCAACTTCCACACCTACCAACTCAAAGAAGAAAGACCTTTTCGGGTGGTGCTACGAAACATCCACCACTCCGCAGACATCGACGAACTAAAAATAGAACTATCGAAACTCGGCCACGAAGTCACCAATGTCAGCAACATAAGGCATAGAGTCACAAAAGACCCGCTATCCCCATTTTTCATCGATTTAAAACAGAAACCCAACAACAAGGAAATCTACAACATCAGTCGCCTAATGAACGCCATCGTTAAATTCGAACCACCGCAAATCAAAAAGGAGATAGTCCAATGCAAAAGGTGCCAAAGATATGGGCACACGCAGAAATACTGCAACCATACCTTCCGCTGCGTCAAATGTGCAGGTACACACCCCACCGACCAGTGCAAGAAATCACCGGAAACCCCAGCGAAGTGCATCCACTGTCAAGGTGACCATCCTGCCAACTACAAAGGCTGCTCAGCCTACAAAACTCTGTACTCAAACAAATACCCCAAACTTAGAACAAAAGAGGTAAATTACCAAACACCCAGCTCGCCGAAATTCACCGTTATCCCAATCCCCCCAACCAATCAAACACCCAGCCCTATCAAACTCACCACTCCCTCAAACTCCTATGCCCAAGCGGTACAAGGCACTCAAAATACACCAAATAGCCACAGGGATCCTCCCCAAAATAGTGCCCCCACCTCACCTAATACAGACAACGTCTCTAGACTTGAAAAGCTAATAGAGAAACAATCAGAGCAAATAAACAATTTGCTATCGCTATTAACACTCATCATGGATAAATTAATACGCCCCGAAACAAAATAAAACCAAGACGCATAGCTCTGTGGAATGCCAATGGTCTAGCGCAACACAAACTTGAGCTAGAACTCTTCCTAAAACACCAGCTAATCGACATAATGCTCATATCTGAAACCCACTTCACCGACAAAAACTACCTGAACATAAACGGATACAAGTTCTACCATACCCAACACCCCAGCGGAAAGGCCCACGGCGGCACCGGAATCATAATCAAAGCAAACATCAAGCACTACGAACTTCCACCATTCCAGAAAGACTACCTCCAAGCAACAAACGTAGCAATAGAAGACTGTCATGGTACAATCACCACCTCAGCTGTATACTGCCCTCCCAGACACTCCATCGCCAAAGAAGACTTCGACCACTTCCTGGACACCCTGGGCAACAGATTCATAGCCGGAGGAGACTACAACGCTAAACACACCCAATGGGGTAGCAGACTGGTTACAGTAAGAGGCAAAAACCTCCTCAACAGCATAATAACCAACAACCTCAACTACCTTACCACATACGAACCCACACACTGGCCCACCGACACAAACAAGATACCCGATCTCGTTGATTTCTTCATAACTAAAAATATCTCGTCAAGACACGTCCAAATCAATTCCGCGGCTGATCTCTCCTCCGATCATTCCCCCGTGATAGTAACAGTCAGTTCAACTATCATCGAGAATACACCTAATGGCTCCATTCATAACAAACACACCAACTGGCAGCTCTTTAGAGAAGTCTTTACCCGCACAACTTCAGTCTCAACCTCACTAAAAACCAATGACGAAATTGAAGCAGCCACGGAATACCTAAATGCGAGCATAATAAACGCTATCCGCGTCTCCACACCGGCAAAAACGTCCATCAACAATCACGAATACCCCCAGTACATATTAAAAAAAATAGCAGAAAAACGTAGACTAAGAAGGATATGGCAGACCCATAGAACACCGGAGGACAAACGCAAACTAAACAACGCAACTAGAAAACTATCCAAAACCATAAAGAACTATAATAATGACCGTTTTCACAAATATCTCGCCAGCCTGTCCCCCATAGCCGACTCAAACTACTCACTATGGAAAGCCTCCAGGAAACTCACGCGCCCCCCACAAATAATACCTCCAATCCGCCGCCCGCAGGGTGGATGGGCGCGTAGCCCTATAAAAAAAGCCAACCTATTTGCCAAACACTTGACTGAAGTATTCCAACCCCATTCCTCCATAGCTGCAGCGGACGTGACCGAATACCTGCACACTCCCTTCCAAATGTCCCCTCCTATTCAACCCTTCACTTCTGCAGAGATCATAGAAGCAATCAGTCGCCTAAACCCCAAGAAAGCAGCAGGTCACGACCTAATAGGAAATAAAGCAATCAAGGAACTCCCCATAAAGGGGATCGCACTCATCGCATCAATCTTTAACGCCATCCTCCGCCTTGAACACTTTCCTAAGGCGTGGAAAATCTCACTGATCACCCTCATCCCCAAACCCGGTAAACCAATATATGAAACCAGCTCCTATCGCCCAATCAGTCTTTTACCTACCCTGTGTAAACTATTCGAGAGAATGCTTACGAATCGTCTCCTTCCACTCCTAGAAGAATTGAAAACTCTCCCAGATCACCAATTCGGCTTCGGTAGCCTCCTGTCCAGGGTCATGCCCAGGTATCTTACGGAGTCCTTGCTTGGGATTATTGTGTTGTTAATGGTGACCTGGGGCAGGTTTGTTTTCGGAGCGTGAAGGTTACATGGGAGGATTTTTTTTCGTTTATTTTAAAACCCCATTTTTGGAACCACTTTTCCATGGAGTCGAGACTTCGCTGGAGAGTGGATGAGGCAATTGCCGGGTCTGCGTGGGTAGCTAATAGTGCTGTGTCGTCGGCAAATGTTGCTATTGTTACCTCGTTTGATATGGGTAAGTCGGCAGTGTAGATGGAGAATAGTAGGGGTCCGAGGACACTACCTTGCGGTATGCCGGATTCTATTGGGAATGTTGCGGAAGTGGCGCCTAGACATTTAACTATGAATTGTCTGTTGGTAAGGTAGGATTTTAAGATGGAGTAGTATGGGTGGGGTAGGATTTTTTTAAGCTTGTAGAGTAGCCCTTCATGCCATACTTTATCGAATGCCTGTTGGATGTCTAGGAATACGGCTGAGCAGTATTTTTTCTTTTCGAGGGTTTGGCTGATCATGTGGGTTATGCGGTGGATTTGCTCTACTGTTGAGTGTTGTTTTCGGAAGCCGAATTGGTGATCTGGGAGAGTTTTCAATTCTTCTAGGAGTGGAAGGAGACGATTCGTAAGCATCCTCTCGAATAGTTTACACAGGGTAGGTAAAAGACTGATTGGGCGATAGGAGCTGGTTTCATATATTGGTTTACCGGGTTTGGGGATGAGGGTGATCAGTGAGATTTTCCACGCCTTAGGAAAGTGTTCAAGGCGGAGGATGGCGTTAAAGATTGATGCGATGAGTGCGATCCCCTTTATGGGGAGTTCCTTGATTGCTTTATTTCCTATTAGGTCGTGACCTGCTGCTTTCTTGGGGTTTAGGCGACTGATTGCTTCTATGATCTCTGCAGAAGTGAAGGGTTGAATAGGAGGGGACATTTGGAAGGGAGTGTGCAGGTATTCGGTCACGTCCGCTGCAGCTATGGAGGAATGGGGTTGGAATACTTCAGTCAAGTGTTTGGCAAATAGGTTGGCTTTTTTTATAGGGCTACGCGCCCATCCACCCTGCGGGCGGCGGATTGGAGGTATTATTTGTGGGGGGCGCGTGAGTTTCCTGGAGGCTTTCCATAGTGAGTAGTTTGAGTCGGCTATGGGGGACAGGCTGGCGAGATATTTGTGAAAACGGTCATTATTATAGTTCTTTATGGTTTTGGATAGTTTTCTAGTTGCGTTGTTTAGTTTGCGTTTGTCCTCCGGTGTTCTATGGGTCTGCCATATCCTTCTTAGTCTACGTTTTTCTGCTATTTTTTTTAATATGTACTGGGGGTATTCGTGATTGTTGATGGACGTTTTTGCCGGTGTGGAGACGCGGATAGCGTTTATTATGCTCGCATTTAGGTATTCCGTGGCTGCTTCAATTTCGTCATTGGTTTTTAGTGAGGTTGAGACTGAAGTTGTGCGGGTAAAGACTTCTCTAAAGAGCTGCCAGTTGGTGTGTTTGTTATGAATGGAGCCATTAGGTGTATTCTCGATGATAGTTGAACTGACTGTTACTATCACGGGGGAATGATCGGAGGAGAGATCAGCCGCGGAATTGATTTGGACGTGTCTTGACGAGATATTTTTAGTTATGAAGAAATCAACGAGATCGGGTATCTTGTTTGTGTCGGTGGGCCAGTGTGTGGGTTCGTATGTGGTAAGGTAGTTGAGGTTGTTGGTTATTATGCTGTTGAGGAGGTTTTTGCCTCTTACTGTAACCAGTCTGCTACCCCATTGGGTGTGTTTAGCGTTGTAGTCTCCTCCGGCTATGAATCTGTTGCCCAGGGTGTCCAGGAAGTGGTCGAAGTCTTCTTTGGCGATGGAGTGTCTGGGAGGGCAGTATACAGCTGAGGTGGTGATTGTACCATGACAGTCTTCTATTGCTACGTTTGTTGCTTGGAGGTAGTCTTTCTGGAATGGTGGAAGTTCGTAGTGCTTGATGTTTGCTTTGATTATGATTCCGGTGCCGCCGTGGGCCTTTCCGCTGGGGTGTTGGGTATGGTAGAACTTGTATCCGTTTATGTTCAGGTAGTTTTTGTCGGTGAAGTGGGTTTCAGATATGAGCATTATGTCGATTAGCTGGTGTTTTAGGAAGAGTTCTAGCTCAAGTTTGTGTTGCGCTAGACCATTGGCATTCCACAGAGCTATGCGTCTTGGTTTTATTTTGTTTCGGGGCGTATTAATTTATCCATGATGAGTGTTAATAGCGATAGCAAATTGTTTATTTGCTCTGATTGTTTCTCTATTAGCTTTTCAAGTCTAGAGACGTTGTCTGTATTAGGTGAGGTGGGGGCACTATTTTGGGGAGGATCCCTGTGGCTATTTGGTGTATTTTGAGTGCCTTGTACCGCTTGGGCATAGGAGTTTGAGGGAGTGGTGAGTTTGATAGGGCTGGGTGTTTGATTGGTTGGGGGGATTGGGATAACGGTGAATTTCGGCGAGCTGGGTGTTTGGTAATTTACCTCTTTTGTTCTAAGTTTGGGGTATTTGTTTGAGTACAGAGTTTTGTAGGCTGAGCAGCCTTTGTAGTTGGCAGGATGGTCACCTTGACAGTGGATGCACTTCGCTGGGGTTTCCGGTGATTTCTTGCACTGGTCGGTGGGGTGTGTACCTGCACATTTGACGCAGCGGAAGGTATGGTTGCAGTATTTCTGCGTGTGCCCATATCTTTGGCACCTTTTGCATTGGACTATCTCCTTTTTGATTTGCGGTGGTTCGAATTTAACGATGGCGTTCATTAGGCGACTGATGTTGTAGATTTCCTTGTTGTTGGGTTTCTGTTTTAAATCGATGAAAAATGGGGATAGCGGGTCTTTTGTGACTCTATGCCTTATGTTGCTGACATTGGTGACTTCGTGGCCGAGTTTCGATAGTTCTATTTTTAGTTCGTCGATGTCTGCGGAGTGGTGGATGTTTCGTAGCACCACCCGAAAAGGTCTTTCTTCTTTGAGTTGGTAGGTGTGGAAGTTGGCGTTCAGGGCCCTGAGTGTCTTCGTGAGCTTTCTGTAAGCTTCTGGATTCGTCGGCAGGATTTTTACTTGATTGTTGGTTATCTTCAGGTTATAGTCCTCCTTGGAGATATCTCTCTCTAAGGACTTGATCATTGTCTGGATGTCGATGACACCATTAACAAATATTGGTGGGGGAGGGGGGCTTCTCTGTGCTTGTTGGTTTGGTGGTGGGCCTGCGATTTTCATGGCGTCGTTTGAGGATTCTAGTATTGCGAACCTATTGTGGGTGTTGAATTGTGTTGTTTGCTGTTGGTTTGAGTTTGTATTTGGTGATTCAATTTTACGTTTTTTCGTCTTATTGGCATCGTTGGCGCGTGGAGATCTGCTGCACTTCTGCCACGGGGGGAGTAGTGCGGGGTAGTTGTAAGTTTGCGTGGGCGAGCCTGGTGGTGAATGCTGGGCCATCATCCAGCTAGCTATTTCAATATAAATAACTAGTCGTGAGGCTATGAGGCAAGGTTCGGGTAGGGGTTAGCTGCGTAGGCTTTTCTTCTCTCTGGCGGATAGGAAACACTTGGAAGGATAGGAGCACGTTGTGTTCACTTTCGACGGTTGGGTGACACGTGTTGCTTTCGAACTTCACTGGGCACTAGAGACACGTCTGTACGCTTCGGCACTCGACAGCGAACTCGAATCGACTCGTTCATAGACGAAATAGAAAAACATATACAAATCGCCCTACAAGAATCCGTACCGACATTTAAAGAAAAAGACTCCTGCGAGCCATATATAAACTATAAAATAAAAAAACTACAACGAGATAAAAGCTACATACTATCGAAATTGAACAACCTAAGATACAACTACTCTTACGACAAAAGAGAAGACATAGAATTCCTAAAGTACCTGCTACACGAAATAAAATCACAACTAAAACAAGAATTCGCAAACTCTATAAATCAATGCTGAACAAATAAAATAAAAAATATCTCTAAAAAAGACTCTGCTAGCATGTTCCCGCAGATAAATCAAATTTTCAGACCAAAGGAACAAAACTCCATCCCGCCCCTCAAACTGCCTCCAGAAAAAGCCTCCCTCATCCAAGAAGATACACAACACCGAGATACACAACATCGAGATACGCAACACCAACAAAGACACAGAGGGCAACTTCATAATATCAAAAACAACGGAAAAACTAGACATTATCGGCACCCACTTCGCCAAAACTCACACACAAAACGAACACATGGGCCGAGAACAATTAAACAGAATTATCATCGCCGAAACAAACATACTAAAGAATAAAATAAAACAAGACATAGCGCTAAACAAAACAGTCTGCACATTCTCAAACGAAAACACATCGGACGACCCCAAACAGCCCGACCCAGAAATAAACTACTTTACAAACTTCAATCAACTAAGTACAATCTTCTCCACGCTAAACAATAAAAAATCCGCCGGCTTCGATGGCATCCCAAACATCTCGCTCAAACGCCTACCAAACAAAATAAAATGGTACTACACAGTACTGTTTAATAACGCACTAAACAACACGTACTTCCCCAAAAAATGGAAAAAAGCCAAACTCATAGCCATTATAAAAAAAAATAAAGACGGCTCATCACCTGCAAACCTACGACCCATAAGCCTCCTCCCCAACATAAGCAAAGTATACGAAATGATCATAAACAACCCCCTAGCAGCCTTTTGCTCAAAAAATAAGATAATCCCGGAAAACCAATTCGGCTTCTGCCACAAACACTCCACAATCCACGCAATAAACAAACTTACGTCGGATATCTGCTGGGCACTTAACGCAAATCAACGAGTAGCCGCCTGCCTAATAGACATCGAAAAAGCCTTCGACACCGTCTGGATCCCAGGGCTCATTTATAAAATGATTAAAAAGAACTTCCCCGAATACCTAATCAAAATAGTATGGGACATGATAACAAACAAAACGTTCATAATGACCGACGGCTCGCACACTTCAAGCAAAGAATTCTCCATAGAAAACGGCCTGCAACAAGGAACAGTAAATTCCCCGCTACTCTTCAGCATCTACAATAACGACTTACTAAACCTCTTTAACCTCAACACATCCACACATAAACGCTCCATAGCCTTCGCGGATGACCTAATCATCTACGTAACAGGCCGCAAAACCAAAACGATAAGAACAGAACTGCAAGAACTCTTTAACAAAATCAGCGATTACTACCATACATGGAAACTAAAAATAAACGCGAGCAAATGCGAAACCATACTATTCAGATCCATGACAAGCAAAATCGGCCCAGCAGAAAGGGAACAAATCAGGAAATTCCGCCTAAAAGAAAAAGCAAACGAAGAGAACCTCATACCACACAAAAATTGCGTAAAATACCTAGGAATAAACATAGATGAAAAACTAAATTACAAGCAACACATCGAAATCCAACTCTCCAAAGCCAGCAAAGCTTTTTGGAATACAAAAAGGCTGTTTTATTCCAGACTTCTCGATAGCAAAGTAAAAATCATGTGCTACCAATCGCTAATAAGACCCATTATAACCTACGGCTGTCCAATATGGTACAACATACCAGCGTCAACAATGGAAAAAATTCGCATATTTGAAAGAAAATGCATATGGCCATATGGTTTTATGACTACCGATGTAGGGGGACTCCTCCGCTCGACCTGTGTTTGGACATAAGTGGAGAGGAGGTTGAGTGTAGGACCTCAGATGACATACTTGGTCCTCACTATCGGCAGTCAATGGACGTTCGGGCCGCACTTCAAGCTCCTGGTTCCCAAAGTGACGATGACAACCAACGCTCTATGTGGGCTGCTGCCGAATATCGATGGGGCAGAAGTCGGAGTGCGCCGACTGTATGAGGGAGTCATCCGTTCTCGGGTCCTGTACGGAGCTCCGGTGTGGACAGAGGATCTGATGGAAAGTCGATGCAGTCTACTCTTGCTGAGGAGATTTCATAGGATGACCGCTATCAGGATCGTAAGGGGATACCGGACGATATCATATGCGTCGGCGACTGTCCTGGCGGCGTCTCCTCCGTTTGAGCTCCAGGCCCTAGCGTTCCGACGGGTGTACCATCAACTGCAGGGCCTGTGCTCGGGCGGGGATACGCCCTCTGCCGGCCAATCGATCCACGACGTCCGGGAGAGGCCTGGAAACGGTGGCGCAGTCAGTTCGCCACCGAGGATACGGTGCGGCCTCATCGGGCCGTTGGAGCGGTTCTACCGAACTGGGAGGCCTAAAGAGATCGTGGCGGGCTCCCACTGACGTACAAGATGACGCAGGTGCTCACCGGGCACGGAGCGTTCGAGGAGTTCCTGCTAAGGATTCGGCGGGAGGTGACTAGTACGTGCCACCACTGCGAGGAAGAGGAAGACACAGCACAGCATACGCTGGAGTTCTGCCCGGCGTGGGAGGAACCGCGCCGTGTCCGACTCGCCATCGGTGAGAGTTTGGCCTCCGAGGAAATCGTAGAAGCCATACTGATGGAGCAACAGGAGTACATCGCCATCCGCTCTCACTGCGAGAAGTCATGCTCGTAAAGGAGCGCGCTGAGAGAGAAAGGGTGAGAGGGCAACATCCATCGAGAGTGCCGTCACGCCGAAGAGAGTCTGGTCTTCCCTTCGGACTTGCACGGCGGCCCAGGCAGTTCGGCGTTAGGAAGAGTGGTTCCTCCTAACGACCCAATCAACCAAGGATGACTCCCGATTACACCATCATCCCGAACATTACGTTTAACATTACGTACATGGAATTCCACCGTGTATTCACATCTTGGACTAGTTGCAAAGACGTCTCATTCGGTTTTACATTTACCTAGCTGCATGTATAAAAACATTTTGTTTTTGCAGACGTGTATCTTGAGAAGAGGGCAACAATATTTTTGGATTTTTTGTTTAAAACTATGAACGAGGGAAATTTTCTCATTATTATTTTTATTATCATTTGTAATCAGTGAACGGAGCAAAATATTCGTTTCTAATCTGTACAGATTTCCATTATTTCTTTTCAATATTTCGGCCGTTGTCAGTTATAAATATTAATTAACTTCATGTAATTTCCATGTACTTATAAATGATAACAATGTATTTCTAATATTCTCCGCAGTATGTGATTCTCTTAAATGATATAAATTTAAAATATAGTGGCACATTTTATAGTCTTTTGTTACGTCATGTATTGTTAGTGACAAATAGCTACTTCGTGGACTCCATCTATCAACTATAAGCGCTGATATAGTGTTTGCCACTTCTATACACAATATAAATAACAAAAAATAATGATACTTAAAGTAATAACATCTATTACCTTGCCAACACAATCCCCATCATCCCCATCATCGAGAATCCCCAACACCCTCAGGAATCTCGACATATTCGAGAATCCCGAGATTTTCGAGGATATTTCTCATCCCGACTCCACCCGATATTTTCGAGTTCTCGCATGTCTCTAACTGTTAAACATTAAGGAGCTTGAGAGAGGTTTTAAGTAATTACAAATTGTTCTATGCGTGTTTGAGAAAAAGAATTTTATAGTAAATTTAGAAAAATAGAATATTGAGGCAGAGAAATTTTCAATGAAGGCATGCGACAAGATATAAAAGATCCGTGCACTTATAGAGACTCCCGATTCAACAAATGTTAAACAGATACGACGAGATTTTTAGGGGTTTCAAAATTCTTTCGAAAATTTATTCAAAATTTTACTCGGAATATAGCATTATTGATAAATCTCCTGCAGAATTCCTTGACAGTGGGATTTGGAATAATTTAATTGCTGATTGAACATATGAAAAACTAGTCCGGAAGAGCAGAAATCATTCGTATGATTTAGAAACTTTAGTATTTATTGTGGTATTTGAAATCTTTCGCGTGTATTTGCTTAATATAAGGTTTACAATGATTACGGACTGCAATGCAGTTCGCTCGACTGCAAATAAAAAAGATATTCAATCCAGAGTGGTTCGCTAATGCGTTTACTTCCAGGATTACAATTTTGAAATCGTATATCGCCCAGTGGACCAGACAGTTTATCTGGATTATGTAAGTAAGAATCCTATAAATTGTTTGTCTATGGACATAACCATTTATGACCAATGAGTGGATTAAGGTGACGCAACTGCAGGATAATCATATCGATATAATACGGAAAATATTGAAAGCCGATAATGTTCATCCAAAGGTAAAACAGAAGAAGTATGGCCTGAAGGATATAGTCTTCCGGAAAACCGAGAATAGATACAAATAGTGGCTTGTATGTTTCGCTGAAATGTGGTGAAAATGAAATATCAGGGACATTTTGCCTTTAAGAAGATCCACGAAAAAGAAAATCACGTGGGAATCACTGATTTAACTGTTTGAGTTCTAGGTGTCTTTAAAAAAAAAGGGGTGATGAATCCTGAACAGCGCGATAGCGCTTGTCTTAATCAATTGCGAAGAAAAACAAACGGCGCAATAGCGCTCGTCATATTTGTTATTTTTATGAAATACATCTATATTATTATATATGCGTACTATTAGTTTATAAATATTTCAAGTTTTGTTCAATAAAAATGATTGATGAGAAGATAACAATGAAATGCAAAATACCAGTCAGTCGTCTGTAGCGTTCAAATGTACTGAGACTTTTCGACACAAAATTTACCGCTTGAGACTCAAACAGTTAAAGAGATGAGATGATTTGCTTTTAAATACATCAGAATTTGTTTGAACTGCCTTTATTATAAATCGTCGGCTGGTCAAAAACGAGGGTTCTTTCACCCGATGGACAAGGTTCCAGTGCCCTTCTATGCATTGCACTTTGATTATAGTGATTCATTTATGCGGCCAAAAAATAAACACAAATATTGACAATCGTTGACAGGTTTGCCAAATTTTGTATTCGTTACCTCGTACGCAGTACAAAGATAAAGTGCGCCATTAAGGCACTAGACCAGATATTAACACTTTTTAAAATTCCCATAAGAATGATAACCGACAGAGCAAGTGCATTCACTTCACATTTGTGTTAAATACTTCTAAACGCTGTTGAAATATCGAAAACCAACGGACAGAGTGAGAGATGAAATCGCACTAAATTCAAATTGCAGCAACTTGTGCTGAGGAGCCAGAAGATTTCTGGGATACGAGCATAAAGAAGATACCGAATACAATAGATTGCACAATCAATAGATCGATAAGAAGTCTAGATCAGCTTCCGTTTGAATATAAACCCAGAAAAGTAACTAATGCAACGTTATCCGGAGAAATCCAAGCAATTCTGGATCTACTGGGTCTTCAAAAACTGCAGAAAGAAGCAAAGCAATCAACAAACCAAAACCAGACTGAACAGAAAGAAAGGTTTGGTGCTCTCAAATTTAAACCATCGCAGTGCAAAGTGGAAGATGTGATGTCATCCAACAATCGCTACGAGGTATAAGATTTGCGGGACTTGAAGAAGTCGCCCAACCAGCGATGCGTAGTAGCAGAAATATCTAGTACGGTAGTCTAAATTAGAATCATTTTGGACTAATTTGTTGCTGGTCACAGTCTCAGTTGGTTACTCTCAGGTGGCTAGGGCCCCTAATAAGGCTGGTAATCAGGAAAGGAAAGTCCGAGCAGTCTTGAATTAAGACTAGGATCCCCGACAAGACTGATGACCAGAAGTAGCTACCTAGCATTCACTTAGCGCTTTTGCGAGATTGATTACTGAGACGAGAATTATAATAAGAATTATAATAAATATTAAATCAGCCGAGAAAAGAGAAATAGAAAAATGAGCACGATTTCAACATCAAGAAAGTCAAGTGAAGAGAATGTTATACTTTTACATCGGTTCCCTGTCTCATGTTCCACTCTCGTGTTCACTTCTACGTTGTGGGTCCTCAAGATAAAGTAAAGAGAATTTCGCAGAAAGGAACAAAAGGCGAACGGTTAGGTAGTGCAAATCACGCAGTTATTCACCTCATGACTATCATTCGAACGGATCCAGTGAAATAATAGTTCTATTTTCCATGAAAAAAGGATCGTATTTTTAGTTTACACATACTGAAAGTTTACAAAATCTATTCAATTTCATGTATTGTTACATGTGTATATAACATACCTTTCAATTTTAAAACACAATCGTGTATCTTATGTTGTTAATATCACAATGTCATTTTTTGTTCAAAATTATAAGTATTTATTGATATTTTTTGTAGTTCACAAAATGCTTTAAATATTCTACTTTCGTAACTATTTACTAATGTTTGTTTACGAATTATATGTATAATTGTACATACTATGTTTATAATTTTTTCATAATATTCACACAAATACATTCGTAGATTTTGCTAAAAACCAAATATTTTAAAAATGATCTTAAGAGAAATTTATTGTTTGATAATTAGTTGCATATCCAATCTGTCCCATGTCTATGAATATTTATTACCATTGCCAGCCGGATACCCGTAAAATATTTGTTTTCATTGGTAAGTAAATAATACTGGATGACTATAGATTAAAAATAATGTAAAAAATATATTTTTTTGTATTCTATAAAAGTGGATTATAATAAAATTAAAAAATAAATAAAAATTCTTTAATCTATGAACAAAAAATGTAAATGATGATTAGTATTTAATTTAATAGTAAAGATTGACAATATAGTTCAACGATTGTACTTATCTTTGTACATTTTATTATCGAATAAAGGTATTTTAAATTGTGATTCATTTATTATATTATTCTACATTGATAATTAAGTAAGATAAACAATTATATTGATAAAATAAGCTAACTAAATGTTAATCTCCAGTCAGCATGAGCAATACATACGTTTAATAAAACTTATTACAATTTATAGAGATTGATATTTTACTATAAAAGAAATTATAGTTCCTAAAATTAGGGATAAATATTTTCAATTTGCTTCTTTTCAATTCGGCATCATATTTATTACTTTTACGAAATCTAAAACTTAGTACTTAGAATTCTTAATTTAGGCTTGAAATAAAATATATTTACTTGAAAATCTATAATAAATGTGTTCATTTCTTACCTTTAAATTATGTTTATATAAATACATCATATTGGGAATTCTACATTATATTAATAAAAAGCACTAACAAACAGATAAATGTTGAAAAAAGAATGTAATAAATGTCAGAATAAGATTATTTTTTTAATTCCATGTTACTCTTCATATAAAAATAAAAACTTCTTATGTGATAAAAGTTTATTACGAGTTTATAACATTTAAAGGTAAAAAGTGATAATACAGTTAACAGTTTGTATGATAATATATGAATAAAAGTTTTAATTTGAAAATATATGGAACTCAATTTATCTATATATCAAATTGTAAGTAAGCGAAGCAAATTTAAATATGCACATATGTATTCCATATTATATATTTATCCAGCAAATTTAAATATGCATATATTCCATGTTATACAATCATTTAACGCACCTTTAATTGCTTAAAGAAATTATAGCCATTATAAGATAGAGTAAATGTATTATCAGATTGTTATTTTTTTGTCACTACATTTTTCTATGCAAACATACAAACAGTTTAGTAGGGTATAATGAAGATGTTCTTAAGTTTCCATAATGCATTTCATCTCGATTAATGCATAATATTTGTATCGAAGACGACGAAAATACATTTCCTTTGCTACATAAAAAATAGCTTTAAACTAATATGTATGATTATTATGATTCATACGTTCAAAGATAAAATTATTTAAGTTACAATTTTTTTTTCTTTAACTTAAATGCTCCTATATCAGAAATCTTGTAATTAATATTGTATTAGCTTCAATAAATTATTTATAAAAACTGTGAGTAAAATAAATCTATAAGAGTTATATATATATTTTTAACTAAACAGACTTTCATATAGAAAAGATCTAATACTTTCATTATTATTGAAAATATCAAAATAGATTAAAGAAATATTTTATACATATGTCTGCTACTGATATCTTCAATTAATTCAAAAAATACAGCAGTTAACTGTTACTTTCATTATAGATGCCATATTGCAACAGTTATGTATAGTCTATAACAATTATATAACTTTTACTATATTTCTGTTAATGGAAAATACCAGTATAGATCTCTTTGCTTAATTTTAT
The DNA here is from genome assembly GCF_024516045.1 of Bombus affinis. Lineage (NCBI taxonomy): Eukaryota > Metazoa > Arthropoda > Insecta > Hymenoptera > Apidae > Bombus > Bombus affinis. Next base: position 3,199,910 of record NC_066351.1, read on the forward strand.
TTCAAATATCATCAGTGACGACATCTCTGTACTAATTTTTTAAATTACATTTATAACTAACAAATAGTACATATGTCAAACCTTTCTTTTACGTAATTTCGCTTTTGCTTCTTTTAATAGAAGATCAAATGTGTTATCTTCACTATTCTGTAACATGTGCCCACTATTAAATGAACTGCTTGCCATGCCATCTGTAAAAAATAACATCATATTAGAATATTCTAATATGATTTTGCAATAGAATATATGTATTATCTATAATTATTATTTTAAACTTTATATTTCATTTGAATAATGAGAAACAGGTCACTATTAGATAATTCTAATTTATTAATGAATTTAAGAAAATTTCTCAATTTTAAGATCTGTTCAGGACAGATTTTTGCTCAAATATAACGAGGTAACAATTCATTTTCTGTGAATATTTCTTTATTTTATATCGAATTGTAAAAGATAGTGCAATGTGACAATAACTTTAACTTTTACAAAAATAAAACACAATTAAAAAAAATACAAAGATAATAGTCTTGAAATATTAGCATATAAAACTTCATTTGAGATAGAAAGGAATCAAATTTTGTAATAGTAATTAGCTACTATCGAATGTCATACATTTTTAAAAAATTGTTTATTACAATAGTAAATCATATGTAATTTGATATAGATTGATGAACCAATAATATTAATAACATTATAATTAATATATATAGTTAAATATTAGTTTCGATAGATAAAGATGTAATGTACTTTAGTTATTCAAAATGCAGAAACTAACACTACAGTTATTCTACTAATAAATTTTATTATTCCTTTAATTATTTAAATACTATTTTTTTATATTAGGCACAATATCTTTTATAAAAGACTTTGATTCTATTGGTGAAATAAACATTTGTATGATATCATTTAAGATATAAATTTAATTATTATACAAAAATATAAATATATCTTTGAAACTTGGGATTTGTATTTGTATATTTCTGTAAACAATTTGAAATATTGATAGAACAAAATTATTAAATAATTGAAATTGGAAATGGTATGACAATACAAGAATGAATTTGTTACTTATTATACAAATTTGAAATATATATTCAATTATAAATGCCATGCAATTATACCTGTATTCAAAAATTTTTTATATGAAAAATATTATATAATGACGTATGAACAAAAATTCATGAGTTGACAAGTTCATGAACTGACTCCCAATCAGGATTGTTCACCTCGACCACGGCGGCAAGTTTTATGATCACAGTTCAGGTAGATGCCAACATAAAAATTATGCTAATTATCATAGTTCGTCATATTTATAAAACAAATTCAAATTGACCATTATTTAAACTAGCAATTTTTATATAATTAAACGTTTCTATATAATACAACTTCGCCGTTTGATTTATATCGTTCAAAAATTTCAGTAATTAAAAATTGTGAGATTAATATTTTTCGCGACTTTTTAATTTTACATCGGGTTTAACTACGAGATTTCAAGCTTTTACTATTCCATGGTGTTCTCCTCAGTTCTCAGTAATTATAGCGGATTTTACATCAAATTCGTTCATGAACTATATAATACACTGTTACTGTATACACTTGGAAAATAAAATAAAATCGCAACCGTAACGCATAATATTATAAATATACCCGCATACTTCTTCATATCTTTATAGAATGTTTAAGATGATAAATATTGTTTACAAAATATTTGTTACCAATTTTAAGTCTTGGACAATCTTCCAATCAAGTAATAAAATACTATATTTCAATAAAGACAAGGACATTCTTCATTTATAGGGTGAAACAAAACATGATTAATTTATGAACATTTTTTTTTTATGATAAAATGGTTCAAAGAGAGCTTTAAGATGATTATGATAAATTTTTTGTCAAATCTCTTCTTTTTTTTTGAGTTTTCAAAATCATCTTCAGCTTTTTGTAAATAAATCTGCAATTTTTCTGCATCTATTTTTCAGTGGATATTGAGACGAATTCAACAAATAGAATAATAAAATATTTTTTTTATCCGAACGGAAGAAACGTTAAAAAAATACTTTTATCTTAATTAAAACGACAGAAAATTAATTACTCTTTAACAGATTTAGACTATTATTTTTTAAATCTTTCCTCAGTTCTGATTATTGGTTTATTTACAAAAAATTGAAAGTAGTGACCTTGATCGGACCACTAACAATAGAATAATTTAAGCTGATCACGTTTCGTGGTTCACCGTGTGTAATAATAATATAGGGTAAGGTAAGTAAAGCGTGACAGCTGAATATTGTCGAAAATGTCGGCGATACAAAAAAATGTTAAAAAGATTTTAAAGTATTCTAGGAACCACAATTTTTCATGTAATTGAATTTTTTGTATACAAAGGGACTAATGACATTTCAAGATTATCACCTTTTTTAAAAATGATACTATATATATTTTTAATATAATATTTTTAATACTATATATATGTTTAAAATGAATTGAACTATAATCACTCAAGGTCAATCTATGTCACAAAAAATTAGGATATATGAAGTTCCATTATGGGTTCATGAAATGTATACAAGTGAGAAAGCAATACTTGGAACTTCTGCTTAAATAATTGTAAATATCGTAAATTGTAAACATTGCAATATTATGAATACAGTTGGAAAGACTTTCTAAAGTCATATAATGACTTTTTCTTTACTTGTGACGTTGATTGACCTTGAATGACTATAGTCATTGAATTCATCTTAAAGTGGCCCATACTTAATAAATTAAAAAATATATAGTTTCATTTTAAAAAATGCTGATAGTTTTGAAATGTCCTTAATCCCTCGATGTACAAAAAATTTAATTATGTGGAAAGTTGTAGCACCGACAACACATTAGATTTTCTTAACTACATTTTTTGTACCACCAATATTTTCGACAATATTTGATTGTCACACTTTACATATATCATCCTGTATACATATACACATATATAATTAACTTTTTTAGACTGTGTAATTTTTCTTAACCGAAATTCGACCAACTGTTTGTACAAATGTTGTTTATAGTTAATAGTAACGCTAATAACTCCCGCCTATATTACCAGGAAGTCATTTTGATTATTTTGTCGGAAAGAAAGATTTTGTAATTTTTCCCAAATGTTTAAAATTAATAATATTTTTTCTTATTTAATTTTAAAAATTATCTTTGACTATATTTTGTATTTGAAATCATTACCTGAATCTGCTATCATATGTTATCATTCTGCTATCATTATTTATACATTATATATTGTATACATTTGTGGAATTATTTATAAGCAAATATCTTAAAGCGTAAAAGCATTGATTTTGAAAAAATATTTAACACGTATTGTCTTTAAGTCAATGCCAAAACCAATACTGACGCGGTGATAATGATTTTTAAAAGCTGAAATTGAAAAAAATTTTCCTAGTATCTTAAGAATTTAAGAAGCGACTTACGAAATATGAAAATTACCAAATTTTTAATAAAAATTGCAGCTATCTAAACACTATTCCGAAAAGTTAATTTTTTAAAATATGTTACCAATAGTATAAAAAGATACTTGATATTTAATTTTAATGTTTGAGGACAGAATATAATATGATAATCTAATTTCGTCAAACTTATTTTCTTTGAGTTTCTCAAACTCACTGCTACTTTTGCAGTATAGTGTAATTGTATTTCGTCATGTATGGATTAAGATCTTGAGGTGACCTAGACATTAAAAAGGTTATGAAATTTAAAAGAAATATTTGGATTATCATCCACATTACAAACACAAAGGTAAGAAAAGGTATTTACTGAAAATGATTAACTATTCCAGACAACATTGAATAATTAAAGTTTATATCAGTACTATTTTAGAAATATTTGCAAGGGGATCTATTTTTTTAATTTTTTTAATATTTGCAATCTATCATTATTAATTTTAACCAATGTATTAACATTGATAAGTAACATTTTAAATCATTACTCATTAATAAACAGGATCTGTGCACTCGCACATCCTAATGGTTCCTTGGTATTATAACATTAGCTAAATATTTGCTATAAATGATATTGTCTAGATAATTCCTGAATTATTCAAACATATACAAATTCGATTTTGGTAAACAATTTTCATTCAGCAATAAATTTCAATATATATGCATATGTATATATGTGTACGTATATATATGTATGTATATCTAAACAGCACATATCAAATATTTTTTCAAGTAGTAACATATGCAGAAGATTATTTGTACTTAAAGATTTTTCAGTAAACTCGTAAAGAAATCTTAGTTAAAATCAGATCTTTATTACAATTTCCTAAAGCAAATTGCTACTTTATATGTATGTATATGTATATAATGTAATATAATTATTCTTACCAAGATCAGCATATTTTACTTTGCAAAAAGCCCGACGACCTCCAAAACATAAATCATATCTAGGTAAAGTGGGATCATCATTGCCATGTTCTACAGCTTCATATGCGTCATTTTTATAAGCAAAGGTTACAAAACCATAATTGTCACTAAAATATAAAAGATATTTAGTTTAGGATATTCAATGAGTATAACAAAGAATTACAAAATATCAGAAAGTTACCCATGTTCGCGGAAATGTATACTAATATCTACTACAGGACCAAAAATTTCAAATCTTCTACGTAAATCAGCTTTAGTGATTGCTTCATCCAAGCGCCCAACGTAAATCACTCTTCTCTCTTCCACTTGTTTTTGTTTCTCTCGGTCGTACCAATTATCATAAGATCGGCGGTATGAAGTTGTTGGTGATCTAACATAAATAAAAATGTAAAACGTTACGTTAAATAAATAAGTCAACATTGAAAAATTATAATAACTTTTCTATACTTCCTTTAGCTAATACTATTGTAGTAAGTAACTTATACTTATTTTCTAAATAGTCATTTACTTCGCATATGTATTTTTCAATAATGTGATATATAAACAGTTCAATAAAACCAACAGTCCGGAATAAAATGATAGCGTACTCAATATTCTTGTTCATTTCTAAAAAGGTACATGAATTAAAATATCCTAATATATTCTCCATAGTCTATATGGAATGCTCAAAAATTGTTTGTCGTGGCCTACACTTTTTCTATACTTTCGAATCGCTGGAGATCTATTAAGAATGTTACTGCAAAACTAAACTCGATCTTGAATTTCAGGGTTAAATTTTTGTATTGCATCGTGTAAAAACAAATTTCATCTATGTTATGATCTATATACATATGTACATAAAAGGTAAACCCTTTGACTGACACATTTATCAACGCCCAACCCAAATCATTATATTTAGAAACGTAAAATTTGGAAATAATATTTCTTTCATGATGTCGGCATAAGATAAGAAAAGATTTTTGGGAAGACGAACCCTGAGGGAATATAAAGGGGGTAGAATTTGTTTTAAAAGGATAACCGTATCTCTAAAGCCACTAAAGTTAGAGTTGTCTACTCAAGTCAAAGAGACGAGATATTCATAATTCATAAATGTTCAGAGAGTAATAAACGTAAATTTACCATAAAAATAAATATCGTTTGGCTAAAGCCGCGGACAGGCAGCTAGTATATTACTATAAAGAAAATGAGTTTTAGTTGTCCCAATAACTGTGGTATAATAGGCAATAATTGTGAAATTAGATTCACTTTCTAGAAAATCAAGTTTGAGAATTTCTATCTATCAAGTATAGCTAATTATAATTGAGCTTGTCTAATTCCGGATTGAACAAAGTAAATCATTGACAAAAGATTATTCTTCATATAAAAATAAGTAAGAAATGCAAAATAAATGTTAAGTTTTCGAAAAAGGTAAATTTGAAAATGTATTATGTGCGTATATCAGATCAGTTCTTAACTAAACATGTTTAAACTATACTTTCTTGAAAACAAAGCTTGATACGAAAAATTTTCATTTTACACTTCTCGCACGTAGAATAACCACCTGTTAATTGTTCACTCACACCTAGTAATTGACAAGTAATTAGCCAAGTTAAAATATATTTGATAAATTTTCAAGCCCGATTTTCTCGAAAACGAAGCATTATATAAAAAAATTTTATTCTAAATTTTCGACTTCCTTTTTAACATAAAATCATCCTACCGCCGACTGTACCAGAATTGCTGGGTACCTTTCATAGAATTAATGAAATTTTAATAGCTTTTTCTAAGAGAACGGTTGAGTTATAACTCACGGTCCTCTGAAACTTTTGATTCTCATAGTGAATAGAATATGATACATTAGAAAAAAATTCATCTTAAATTTCAAGGCCAAAGTCAATGTTGCAGTAACTTTTTAAAAGAGATTTCCATCAATCCGAAGATGTAGAATAACCTTCAAAACGATAACAAATGAATTTTTAACATTATGTAAATATATTACACATCACAACATATGAAAACATACATATAGAATGTTGCTTTTGTAGAAATTCATATTTAGTGAGACAAAATCATAGTACATTTGTGCTCATAAAATATCTTATTAGATACTTTCATTTGTGAAAATATATAATACAGAGCATATTTTTTGCTAGTGTTGTAACATCTTATCTTACGTAAAACCGTGAAAATGGGACTAGAAAAGGCTGTAAATAACAGTAACAGAATTTTGCTATTAAAATTAGTCAGTAGTCTCGGAAAAGACAAAAAAAAAGGGGGGGGGGACAATAATTGAAATATTTAATAACTTAACATGTTACAAATAAAGTTATTTAAAAAATATAAAGTCATCCCTATTTTTTCTATATTTTTATACTATTGATACTTATATTTTATATAAAGAACTAATCCTACTGAACTATATAAATATATGAACTAATATGCAAGAATATGTATTAGTTAGCTTTAGATTAAAATGTTTTAATCAAAACGATACGTATGTTATCATAATTTCTTAGTTCTACCAGAGAAAGCAAAAATTACTTCACTTAAAAAAGATACAACCAGATTGTCATTATAATTTCGAAATCTCGCGAATAGTATGATCTTGGTAAAACATTTCCTTTTATCATTTTGTTTGTTCCTTCCAACAATTTGATTTTATCTTTTGTCTTTTCATACGTGTATATAAAAAGAGAAATATTTAGACGCTCCTATTTACATACTTCTGTATAAATACAGACCAAAGTTGTAATCCTTTCTCACGATTATTTTACAAATTGTTCGTCATTAAAAAAAATGTTTCAAATAAAATTTGTTCAATTTCGAGACGATCTTCAATCGCGAAGAAACACGTCAACGGGAGTCCTAAATTCCCGTTACGATTATAATAATCGACGCTGCGAATAGATCGATGATCCCCTGATTTCCATTGAGATAATAGGGGTGGTTGAGTTGGTATAACGCTGCAATTAACAGGGTTATAAAATATACAGGGTGGTTGGTAACTGGTGGCACAAGCGGAAAGAGAGTGATTCTACGCGAAAAAAGAAGTCGAAAATATAGAATAAAAATTTTTCGTTTGAGGCTTTGTTTTCGAGAAACTCACCGTGCACTTTTAGTTAGAAAAGTGAGGGTAACGATCCGCGATGCCGATTGGTTATGACCAATGTTAGGAATGAAGATAGGAGGAAGAAGCCTTCTACCAACGTGACTCATGGGCGACATGGCTTATGGGAAAAATCAGCTTTTCCGTTAGGCAACTACTCGTTTTTCCCATTAGGTAACTACCTGCTTCTCTGTAATTTGTAAGAATGTGCAATAGACCTAAGGACTGTTTTCAGTACTAGCTATAAACCAAAAATACCTGCAGGATTAAAATTTTCTGCAAGCTCGACTGCAATAAGACTCGGTTTATGGTTTATTGATAATGGTTATTTATGGTATAAGACTTAGGTTTATTGAGGGTCTCTCTAATGATGCTTGGGCCTTGACGGTCAGACAATGAAGGACGTCGCGCGGACCATTTCATGCGTCGTAACAAAAATTTTCTTTCTAATTTTCTATGCGAAGCAATATTTTGATTAGTCTCCTACACATGAAAAAATTTCATTCCTTTATAACTTATACGCAAACAGAATTTCATTTTTAAAAATTGATTTCTCTATGGTAATTACATTACCTTTCACAAAACTATATAATTTTTGTAGGGAGCATTTCTGAAATTTTAATTATAATCAATGTTTCTCAAGTGATAAAATTATATGAAACATTCTATATATACAGTGTGCCAATAACGTTTATATTTGCCGGTTTTACCTAGTAAACATTTTTTAGTGTTTTTCAAAGACACAACCCAATGAATAATTTACCGTTTGAAAAATCTGTTAGCAATTATGAAAGGAAATTTCATTTTATAGACAATGTTAATTAGCTGAACTTATGTGGATTAATTTATTATTTACATTTTTTATCACTTTCGTGTTTTTCTTTGCATATATTTATATTTGTGTACAGTGATTCATACGGAGATAACGTCATAAGTATGAAGTAATGACTTATGGCAATTATGTATGTCGCAAATTATCTCGAACATATTTGATGATGTAAGACTTGTTGTTCTATTCCTTTATATTTATCGTTATTTATTGTTAAACAAAAAGAAAAAATATCACAAGTAACATAATTTATAAAAATCCTCTATCTATAAAAAAATGACTACTGGTATATTATGGCTCACTACACAAGCATTAACTTTAGCGAAAATTAGTTCAGACAAATGCTATACATGAATGTGGTACTACATAATCCGATATTCAATGTTTTACTGTCACTTGTACATATATACAAGAATATGGACGATATCCCGAAAGTATATATCATACAACATAAAGGTATACATTTATATCGAAAGACGAAGAAATAGTAACAGATATTAAATATACATACTTATTATAGTATATAATACTTATATACCGTACTTTATTTTAAATTATAATGTAATAAACATAATTCCTCTACGTTGACTGCTAAAAATTTTGATCTATACTAAGCGTAACAATATTTCCTGCATTAGATTATCCAAAACTTAGGATTTAAAACGTTTAAAACAATTGCTCTTTTATGATTTCTCATCCATTGGTCTTCTCACGATATTCCCAGGGATAATGCTTATAATAATTATGTCAATAAGAAAGGATAATTAATTCATATTTCTAGTGCAGAAAATATTGTTACATCTATTAGGTTAAAATTTCAACTAGACAATATCCAGCGGTGGTGTTTAGCCTTTTTGCACTTGTGAGTCGGTGAAAATAGAAAAATTATTTCAGAGACCCCAAGCAGAAATAAAAACTGTATATATATAATAACTTTTATATCATAACTTTATAATAGTATTATCTCAGGCGTGTAAACAGTAATAACTTTCGCGTAGAGCGACAGGGAATTTCTGACGGACCGGTTCCGGTTTGTGGACTAGCGCGGCGTAGATGTAGAGAAGTTGTTTTCAGTATTATAACTTAACATAAAATATCTATCTTTGTTACTACTTGTTTATCTTTTAATATAAACGTATATCTGTATGTTATATAAAATGTACTTTCGGGGCCCGACTCGTTTATTCGTGACTGAATACATTATATACATGTAGGTATATACATGTAGTGGGATACCATATCAGATCCCATCCGATTCTGGCTAATATTTTCCGACCCGAACCGAACTAGGATATCTATGATTTTTGAGAATCCGAGCACTACTATATTAATAATTTCTATATTTATAAAAATTGGAATATTTCCATTTTGTTTCTGAATAATTTTTATTTACAATAAATCCTCATGAAGACAAATTTTTATTATCTCAACATTTATAAAATTTATTCCTATCTACTTCTTCTCTTCAATTATTTATCTTTCACCAAATATAATTACTTTTTTATTTTTAAATAATTTATTTATTTCATTATATACAAATTTAAATTTTTCAATTAAAAAATTATTTGGATGCTCATCAATTTTTAATTCTTTACTATTTATTTTAACAATATATAGAAATAAAAATTTATTTTTATTATTTATAACTATTTATTTAACTTCATTTCTTAATTTAATTTTAATTCTAAAATTTTATAATATTAAAAATTTAAATTTCAATAATATTTCATTAAATTCTTATTATCTATTAATTCTAATATTACTTATATATGCAACATTTGCCATTATTTGCAACATTTATATTAAAATGAGAATTTATTTATACTTTAAATATAAATTTTAGAAATAATTTAATTTTTCTTTTAATATTATCAAGTATATTAATACTTTGAAATTATTTTATTTTATTTAAATTTATAATTTTAAAATTTAAATTTAATAAAATACCTAAAATTAATTTTATATGTATAAAAAAATTTTCTTTAACTATTTTAATAATTTATTCATTTATATTTATATTATTTAATTTAATTTAATTTAATATAAATTTTATTTAATCTTTAAATTTGCAATTTAAAATTTTTCTTAAATTTATTTATAAAATTTATAAAATAAATTTAATTTTTATTTATTTAATATTTAATTAAATTAAATATTTAATTAAAATTTTTAATTAAAATATTTAATTAAAATTAAATTTATAAAATAAATTTAAATATAAATTAGTATTAGAAAAATTTTAATTTTCATTAATAAATTTACAATTTATTTCTTTTTCAGACATAATACTTAAACATTAAAATTTTAAAGATTTTATGTTAATTTAAAAACTATTAATCTTCAAAATTAAAAATATAAATAAATTTATAAATCTTAATAAAAAAATGATTAATATCAACTAACCATAAAAATATTGGAATAATATATTTTATTTTCGCTATATGATCAGGAATAATTGGTTCATCTATAAGTTTACTAATTCGAATAGAATTAAGACATCCAGGAATATGAATTAATAATGATCAAATTTATAATTCTTTAGTAACAAGACATGCATTTTTAATAATTTTTTTTTATAGTTATACCATTTATAATTGGAGGATTTGGTAATTACTTAATTACCCTCCTCTATCTTCATATTTATTTCATTCATCACCATCAATTGATATCGCAATTTTCTCTTTACATATAACAGGAATTTCTTCTATTATTGGATCATTAAATTTTATTGTAACTATTTTAATAATAAAAAATTTTTCATTAAATTATGATCAAATTAATTTATTCTCATGATCAGTATGTATTACAGTTATTTTATTAATTTTATCTTTACCAGTACTAGCTGGAGCAATTACTATATTACTATTTGATCGAAATTTTAATACTTCATTTTTTGATCCTATAGGAGGGAGAGATCCAATTCTTTATCAACATTTATTTTGATTTTTTGGTCATCCAGAAGTGATTTCATTTCATTTTCAATTTTAAAGATTTCATTTTCAATTTTAAAAATGGAAGTTAAATTTCTTTTATAACAAAAATTTAAAATATTACAACTAATAATGTAATGTATCAAAATGATTTTAAACGACATTAAAGACTTCCAAAAAATTCTACCCAATAAAGCAATGAAATCAATTTGCAGCGAGCATGTATTACAGAGTTTTATTCCTAAAATATGGTCAAGAATCTATCAATTAACTACCTATTTAAATCTCCAGATTTGTCCATTTAAATTTCTTTCTATAAGGTCACGTAAAGAACATCATTTATCAAATTTAATCTATTATTGATAATATACATCATAGAATTTGAGTTGAATTTGAACATTAATGCTTATATAATATTTATGACAAAATTCTAGATACTTCTGAAAAAAGGACTTGAAAGTTTATTGATATTTCAAGATAACACATCAAACATTGTTTGTGAATCTTTTGTTGTGAAAATATTTTGCTTATAATTAAAATATTAGAGATGATTTTGAAAAAAGTGCAATATTACACTATGTGATTCTCTTCCATATACTATACTAAATTAATCACATTCATACTGGATGTCTAAATTTCGTTCAAATATGCAAGTATTTCATGTGAAAACATGCTTAGATAATTGTTCTGGTGCCAAAAGATACAGATCTTGTTATCTAGCTAGTAAAAGTGTCAATTTCATTCCTACATGTGGAATTTTATTATAATACTCTGTCTGTCATTATTCTCAAATTATTAGGTAGTCGTTTGAAATTAAATTTGCTACATATCATGAAAAGAGATAGTGGATCTGAAATATAAAATCTCATCTTTAGCAATTTATCTATTAAAAAATTCTGTTTAGCTGATAGATACATGTAAGTATATGTCAAAGACTAGAGACACATAATAAACGAAAAAAACAACTTTTAAAATATGAACCTTTCAAAAAGTATTGCTGTTAGTTTGGACTAAATATACTACAGCTGGTGAAAAAAAAAAAAAGAAAAAAAAACAGAAAAAATAACGACAACGGTGCTGCCACCAGACTGACATGGATTTCACGCTATACATATGTATATGATTCTATATTTTTTGATCGCGTGTATTGCCAACACTTAGTTTTCATATTTCAGATCCACTATCTGTCCCCATGATACCTACCAAATTTCATCTCGATCAGCCACCTAATAGTTACAGAATTCCAATTCCACTTCCTTTTTATAAATAAAAATTTAGCAATCTTTTTAATAACTACTATAGTTATAAATTTCAAAGTTTGTATATTTTGAAAACGTTATAAATACAAAAAAAAAACGTTATAAATACAAAAAAATCATTTACCTTCTCCAATCTCTGTAGCTATGATAACTTCCTGCAGAATGTTGTCTATGCCTGTCGTAACTTATATAGTGTCTCCTATCTCGTCTTCTTCTCCTTTTTGACCATTTAATTCTTCCGAAATTTGAACGAGATGAAGATCTGTAATCATTTTTACAACTTTGTTAAATTGAAGAATTGATCGCTTTCATTAAATTTTTATTAAAAAATCTATTTCATAACTATATACCTGGAACAACTAGAATATCGAGAGGATGATTGGGATCTTGATCTAGTCGATCTAGAACGTGATCGTGAATATCTTGATTCCGAACTGAAAGAAGACCTCGTATCTGAACGTGAGCGACAACGGAAATGTGAACGCGAACGTGAGCGTGAACGCGGACGTGAACGCGAACGTGAACTCGAACGTGAACGCGAACGTGAATGTGAACGCGATGACCAACTACTGCTTGAGCTAACGGAGCTACGCCGATGACTTATTCTTCGATGACGTGTATTACTTCGTTTATGAGATCTACTTCGATTGCTACTACTTCTGCTTCTGCTTCTACTCTTGCTTTTACTTTTACTTCTTGACTTAGATCGATTTGAGTTGGAACCAATCCCGTGCTTTTTATTAGATCGTTGATTTTTATCCCGTACATTATTATCCCTGAAAATTATGAAATTTTATAGTAATATACATTATTAGCAAATATTTACCTAATTTAAATTATACTTCTTCTTAAATTACAAAACATCTTAAAAGAACTCAAAACTAAAGATAAACACTTTTTGAATGTTTCCATTCTTCATTTCAACCAAACCTAGGTACCTATTTATTCATATTCTATTATACTTATGTTTCAACTCAAAGAATTGAGTGATACATAGATAAATATAATTACATTAATTGGTACAAATTAACATCTTCCATTTTACAATACGATAATAGAAAATATTACATTGAATATAAGTATGCTTTTAAACAGTAAAAGATTAAGTTGAATACAATACATATCTCTGGATAACTACATAAAAATTAAAGATATTATTATAAAAAATAGTTTGAAGTTTTAATAAAAATGAAAATGCAATACGTATGTTTTTTAAGATTATTTTAACTAAAAAAGAGGACATTATACAAAATAAATATATTAAGACAGATGATTATAAAAAAGAAAACAAATTTTCATCCATTTATAATAATATTTGGTTGTTTAGTTATATTTAATTACAAGACCAGTTTCTCATAATGGAAGTTCTGAATCCTTTTAAGAAATATACAGGAGAATATGCACAGTAAAGAACACCTAAATATCTACTTTATAATGATATGAAAAATGTTTAAAGCAAAAAATTTCAGCTATAAATTATAATCTTGAACAATAAAAACGTGATTGAATTCCAAAGTTGAGATTACAAAGATACAAAGTGAAATATCAGCTGATATGTACTTTCTGAAACAAGAAATTATTGATTGTGATGCTCTTCAATTATTTTTTTGCTGCTGACAGCAGCATGAACTCTAATTAAACAATTTTATATATCTTCTGAATTAATAATATATTGTCAATAAACATCTTTTCTCATTTTTCTCCAAAGAAAAACGTCCAATGACATCGAAAGTGGTAATATACTTGTGCTAATATAAAGTAAATCTTTATATCCAATCCAATGATTTGGAAATTTTTCATAGAATATTTGAATAGCTATTCATTAAACATTTAATGATCATACACACAGATAATTTGGTAGAAAGATTTAAGCATTACGATCTGTGATCATCCGTTTTAAGGAACTCGGAAGGTATTCATAGACACATATCACTTTGATTGTTTATCAGATAAATAGTAAATTTATAATTTAACACTGATTTAAAGTCATCTCAAGTTTATAAATCAGGTATATTTGAAAATATTATAATATCAACTATAAGATACATTAAAAAAAGATGACTATAAGGAATATTTCTTTCTACTCTTGTTCAAAATTATTCAAAGATTAAAGAAATCATATCATTAGAGACAAAGAAGATATATATTAGGTAGATATCTATTTATACTGAGATACACTGCATAATATGTTATATTATATATTACATTATAACATATACTATAACATATTATAACACATTATACGCATAATATAACATAACCAGCTAATAAGAACTTACATCTGAAATTAATTTATAAATTTAACAACACAAAAATATTTTATATAAAGTACATCATATTCGATGTATTTAAAATCATCTTATTATAGGTTTTTGAGGCCATCTATATTTTAGCTAAAGGTAATATTGACAAAAATGTACGGTACTATATAAAAAAAAAAGATTTCTCTAACATCTCAAAAAATATCTCAAAAGTTTGAAACGAAAATTACGACGAATATATATAACAGGACTTATAAAACATTTTTTAATAAAATAAATAAATAGTTATTTCAGATAACAGCTCTTAACAATCTATATTTTTGTATTTTTACCTTCGTTGCTTGTGTCTCTCATCAACATCTATTAAAGATTTTGGAGGAAATTCAAATACTGTTTCATAAGTTTGAATTCCTATGTCATAAGTGAGTGGTTTTGGACGAACTGTTTTCTCATCTACATCTAATTTTGGTTTTAAAACTGAGACAATTTCTCTTTCTGACCAAATTAAATTTTTAGGGTCATCCTTAATAGGTTCAGTTGTAGTGGAAGCATGATGGATATATACTAATGTCATAGGTTGCAATGGTGAATTTGTTCTACTATTATCACTGCGATTCTGTTCTCTTCTACTTCTATATTCTGCTAAATTTAATTTTTTACGGGGAGGTTTTTTTTCTTCCTCCTTTGTAAATGTCTTTTCGCTATCTTGGACGATTATATTCTGTACCTTATCATGTAAACTATTAGTAGTTGTTACTATATTTTCATTGGAAATAGTCTTTACAACGGGTACTTGTACATTAAGTGGTTTTTTTAATACAGAAACCATTTGTTTCGTTCTTTGACTTCCTGCTTTTATAGATTTTGTTTTACTTAAGACACCTTGTCGTATCTGCAAAATGTTTGCTGCTAGAGCTGAATGTATTTTCATCTGAGGTATTGCATTACTTGTAGATGCATTTTCATTTTGAGAAATAACACAACTGGTAGTATTGTTTGAAATATTAATTTGTTGGCAATTTCCTTTGCTTGCTAATGTTTCTTTTCTACAAATCTTTGTTTCATTTTGCAGTTGTTTTGTAGGTTTATTATCTTGAATATCACTAACTGTTGTAACTCCTGATTGCTCTTCATTATTATCACTTACTTCACCTGATTCCAAACCACTATCCTTCTTTGAATTGCTGTCAGTTGAATATTCTGTATTTTTCATGAAACTTTTATTCAAATCTGATGAAAATGATTGTTTCTCATATGCTGTGTAATAATGAGATGCGCCTTGATTGTCATTCTTAATAGTAATCACTTTTTCTCTAGATTGTTTCTCATACTCACTGTTAGTATCTAAACCTTTAATACAGGAATTCATACTACAATAATCATGATCCAATTGAACTAATCCGCCATCGATTGTTTTACTCTTAGTATTATTTGTCACCTAATATAATACAATAATTATTATATTACTTACACTTATTCAAACATTATGATTATTTAACAATAGTAATAATGTAAATGATATTGATAATAATAATAATAACAAGCGTAATCAACAAAGAAAATTATTGTCATAATAATAATAACACGTAAAAAAATTGTTTACGACTGCAAAGGTGAAGTACAAATAAAATATTTCATAATGTGAGATCCAATTCTAAGAATTCTTCTAATATCTAATTTATATATTCTAACGCTTCAAAAAAGATTAATTGTTTATTATCTTAAACAAGTTAATGATTTAAATGTATTTTTATGCATTAGAAATATATAAAGATGAATATATTGTTACAAATTATTTATACTTAACTATTTTCAATAGCTTGTTTCGAAAAAGTGATGCAGCAGCATCTTGCATACGTGTTCCATTACTGTGACCATTATTTTGATTACTAGACATTGCAGGTATTACTGAAATCATCTTTTTACGTGCAGATGTCTAATATAACATAATACAATATAGTCAATTTTTATGTTTATTTTTATTCCAAATATTGATTTTCTTGTTATATATATATATTTTAATGACAAAAGCAAATATCACAAAATTTAAGCAAAAAATTATTGATTGACATTATTTAATACAGAAAAATCATACAATAATCTGTCTGCAATTATTTTTGAAAGTGAAGTTTCTTTTCACCTTCCCAAATTAATTTTTTGAAAGATTTTACAATAAGAAGAAAAGCTGGAAGATTAGGTGAGTTTCTCTTTATCAAAATTTTATAAGGTCAAGTAATTTCATGCGGATACAAAATTTTGTTCGCAATTAAAATCATCCATGCACTTAAAACTTTAAGACCTTCTACAAAAATCATTTAAAAGCTGATGTGTAGTTGTACAAATAAACAAAAAAAAAGAAATGTATCTGGATTTCTAAAACAACTTTGTAATATAGATGATTTAATATTCAAATTTATACTAATATGAATAATACTGTATTCATAATACTAATGAATCATGGCAAAAAATGTTAAACCACATTCTAGTTTGCAAAATTTTTGAAAAAGAAAAAAGCCATATTGACCTCCTAGCCTTGTTTTTGTAAAAATCTCATCCTGGAAAATTAACTTGAGAAAATAAAATGAGTTACCTTTCAAAATGACTATAAATAGATTACTGTACAACTTTGCTTTAGAAGTTAAATTATATCAGTAAGAAAATGACGGTTTCTCGATTGTGCTTTCATAATTTTTTAATTTTGTTGAAGAGTTTATTAATTAATCATATAATTACCTTTATCTTTTCGATGACTTCTTTGGGTAAAGCATCTTTAATATCTTTATGTAAGTCTGAAATTTGAGGCTGTTTTATACATTGCTGTATTTCATTAGATTTCATAGATAAATCTGGCTCATATTCTGTATTCATTCCAGCAGATGAATAAGTTGATACTAAAGTGCTTTCGGAAGCTTCAAACTGCTCAAGTAAACTCTTAACATCTCCAGCTTCCAGAACTTAATAGCAAGGAAGAAATTATTTACTAATAACTATTGTAAATATATATATAATATCTTTGTTCAAATATACCTGGTAATTGATTTGTAGTTTTATTATTATCTTGGTCACCATTTTGTATATCTTTATTGTGTTGTGAGCATTTTGCTTCCTTTTTCTTTTTTTGCTTTAAAAACAAATTTGCACTAATATCTTTTCCTATACTATCATATTTATGTATATTCTTTTTTGACTTATTTTGACTTTTTGAATGTTTGGGTTCTATTAATGATGATTTTGTTTCTATCTCTATTTTTTTACTATCACTTTCCATAAAGTCATCAATTTTATAATATGAATTACCTTCTGTCATGTATTCTATAAAATATAATATAAAATATAATAGCTCTATATTACAATAAAAGTAGTTACTAATTATATAAAAAACATATTATTGGGTTGGCAACTAAGTGATTGCGGATTTTGTCATTAGGTGGTACTGATTGCCAATCCAGTATATGTCAAATGAAATAAATTTATGCCTTTATTAGTGCTTTTTAAATCTGATGTAGTGTAATTACCCTGAGAAGATGAGAGACAAGATTCTTTCCCTAACTCCTCTTGTTTCATTATAAGCAAATTAGATTCTAAACTATGTATTGCTTGTTCATCCTGAATTATGCTTTCCGCAGTGCAAAAATTTTTTTTATCTGTACCATTCATGCTTAATCCTATAATATCCATGTATTCATCCATGTCTGAAGCCTAAAAAAGAATCATAAATGACAAATTCATTCATTAAAAATAGCAAATTTAACGAACCAAAGAATTAGCAAAACCTGTAAGTAACCAATGTGTTCTTGCCAATCTGTAAGAACTTTTGCAAAATCTTCTTTAATACTATCAATTTTAGAAAGTGTAGAAATTTCTGAATCTGACATTTCATCCACACTCTCATTATGTCTGAAATAACATAATATACAGTAATTAAATTTAAATTTTATGATTTTTATAAAAATATTATACTCACTCATGTTCTTTTTTCCATACATTAGTAGAATTTGTAATATCAAGATGAGTTTCCATATAATCAAAATCATTTTCAACCATATGTATCAATAGGTCTTGGGGTTTTTCCATTAAATTCTGTTGAAATATGATATATATTTATTTTATATATGTTTCAAATTTTAAAAGAAATATTTATACCTGAATTGTTTTAGTAATATTAAACTTTAAATTTATAGTGTATATAATTAATTTAGTATTAATTTAATAATTGTATAGCTTAAAGAAAAATGTTTACACACATTCAAAATTGGTAGGTTCTTTAAAATCACTAAAAATAAATTTTCATTATATAATTATTTTAATATGTTACTTTGTTTTTCTTCTTTGTATTTGTTATATTATATTATTTACTTTTAATATATAAAGTATAAAAGTATAATAAAATAGCAGCAAAATAATAAATGCAGATCTTCTAAATATGTCTAATAATAATCAACTAAGATTATAACAATTATACAATATATATGATTATATCTAAAAACAATTATCCATAGTATTACTCACAATTTAAAATTTCATATAACTATCTGACTCTTTAAACGGACTATAAAATAAGAAAACGTCATATATAAATTCTGTCCAAAATTAATTACACATGTCTATGTATATTTATACATCCATTTTTCAAAACTTATTTAATTATTTATGAATGTCATGCAATAATAACACACTAATTTAAATAAAATATATATGAAGTTAAATTACTAATAATAAAAATATAATGCATAATTTATATCTGATTAATATTCTATAGATGTTTATTATAACATAAAATCTTTATATAAATTTACATTGTTAAAACTCAAATAAAAAATTATGCTAATATTTACTATTTAACAAAAATTTAACACATTTATTACCTGTTCCAAAGATAATGAAAAGTCTGAAAATTGTTCTTCATCGTGAAAATTTAAAAATCCAGTCTCCATGACAACAATTTTCAATGATAAACTAAAAAATTATTGTACAGCAGCAGTCTGTAATTAAAGCATTAAAAAATACAAAAAGCAGAATATTTCATGTCTTGTTTCTAAACAACCACGCGTTTATTTGAGGTTATATTCGAACAAAGTGATTCTAATTTTGCTGTACATGTATTACAATCAATGTATAAAATAATGTATAACTATTTATTATAAACCAAATATTGAAAGTCATTAAAAATTAAATTCAAAAGGAGATAATATGGAATTTACAGTTAATTACCTTTTAGAAGTGTAAAAATATTAACTATCGACAGACATCAAACTGTCAAATGAAATAATATAGAATCCTTAGCGAAAAATTTAAACACGTATGTTAGAAATATTCTATAAAACTATAATTTGTTTGTTTAATATAATATTACGTCTTGATAAAAATTTAATTTGTAATGTCTCTGATGCTACACAATCATCCTGTTTTAATTATGTTATGAGTTTCTTTGTTAGGTTCGAATCACGCTTCTTCACGCGCGTAAGTACGTATACATGACATGGCACACACATCATAAGCGCACGTGTACCAAGTACCAAACACGACCATAAACTATAAGGAAGTATATAAAGCGCCACGCCTCCCAATTACAGAAATATTACTAAATAAAACTATTAATCAATCATTCTGGTCGATCGTTATTGATATAATTTAATTTAGTATAAAATATAATATTAACTATAAAACTGTTTCATATATATAAGTATTATCTTTATATAGTATATATAAGATGAATAACGTGTCGACTATATGTTGTCTACCAATCAGTAGATAGATAACTGTGTACGTATGAAATTTTCATATATAAATATAATTTTTTCATTTAATATTGTATGCTATAAGGTATTACAAATTTTACACATTTAAAATTTTGTACTTGCATAAAAAAAATTATTATATCACATGTGGCCGATACAGTATATAAATATGTGTATGCTTCTCCCGGTTTAATTATCATGTGCATTGACGCATTAATACATAGATACTGCACATGGCATAAGAAACTGAAATTTCTTCTCAGATCCCATAGTATTATTTCTATTTCATATGAAAATAAATACTGAAATGTAGAATGTATAGAATATAAAATGAATAATGCTTTACAATAAAACATGATAATAAGGATACTAATTTTTTATAATATTACACGCAAATAAATTTTCTTTATTACATAAATGTGGATATGAATGAAATTGGAAAATATGTTTCTTTCTAAAATTTACTTAACAAGATAATTTTAATTGACATGAAATAAATGTCAGTATGAAGGTAGTAATAGTATGCAACAAGAGATGAGTAGGATAATTCCTAGTTGTTACCAGACTAGTGCTACACCATGAGGCATGAAGGTAGTAGCATACTGCCCTGTTTGGTTGCAGGTTAGCATAGACAAGAACCTATCGAGTCCCATGCTACAGAAACCTATTTAATTGTACAGTTCTACAGAAAAGTTCATATTTACTTTCCTTTCTGAAATATAAGTACGAGAATAACAAAATCGTGCAATAATTATACTGATTGAAAGTTATCTTAGGAAGAGAAATCAATTGTTTATTACATTTTTTTGAAGAAAAGGAAGTATTCCATTTTGAACAATAATTGATTAGCGGAATGATGCAGTAATTTCAATATATTTTCCATACAACATTTAGATTTAACATTAACTCTTGGTACTCGGCATATCAATTATACTGGCATGAATACTTTTTCATCGTCGTATGGAACTACATATTTTTTTTCTCTAGTAAGTACGATAGCATTTGTTGAGACAAATTTAATCATTTTGCATATCAGTTTATCTAGCGGCTATTAGGTTGTTGTAAACGCTGTAAACAAATATCAAATTATCAAACATTACCAAATCGTGGAAACTCACTTTAGTCGATACGTCTTAGCTAAAATATTGGAGTGGTAAACATCTATATGACAGATTCATTTCATTTTGTTTGGTGCTTTAATTTTTTAACTAAATTTCGTTTCCGTGTACCAATCTTTTTTAACTTGTTTTGTAGCTTCTGATAGCACACTATGAATAAAGACTATGACATATCACGTGTTACACCACATGTGACATAAATATTTAATAAAATACAGTTTTTCGTGTATTTTAGAGACGAAATTCAAGTCCAGAAACAGTCTCCGGATAAGAAACTAGTCTACATTGACAATTGTTGCCAGACATGCGTTCGCAGTCAATCGTTATACGTTGGTCCCATGTTCCATGTTATCCTCCTGTGAGAAAATGAGATTTCTGATCTTATGTTTGCTACTGGCGCAAGAAAAAGCGAAAGTAGAAAATTAAAAAATGTTTGTCGAAATGACATAAAGAATTGTTCAAAAATCGAACAAAGTCCAACTTCATTTTTTTAAAGGAACTATACAGTTTGTAATAAATATAACTAATTAATAGAATGTTATTTCTTATGTATTTATGTCGAAAAACTATTAGTGTCGAACAAACAAATTTTTGGAAGAGTTGAAAAACAAATAAAATCATAAAATTCTAGATTTCTGTTAAATATTAATAGCTAAACATATCTATGTATGTGTTGCATTTTATGGTAGAAAATTTTTTCGTCATTTTAATATTAATTATTTAAATTCATATGATATCCAACTCCAGAAATGGACATATGTATTTATTACTTAAAAGTCGTTGCGTATTATGGTTGTGTGCATGCGTATTATTTCTTCGATATAACAGCTGTTGTTTCAATGGGTATCAAAATGTAATCCAAAAATACAGAACGAACCGATTGCTAATTTGCCGATGTTTCGTCGTTATATCAAAAGCAGTGAGCGTGAAGCTGTATGATCGAGAAATACAGCAAGTAAATTGCTTTTCTGCACGTTCAAGGCTGAAGAACGATGCGACACAATCCATACATACGCGATATAAATAATAAATTAGCCTCAAAAAAGACCAAATTCAACATTAAATTTTCTTGCCCGAACTTATAGAAATCATGTTTAGGAACAAATCCTATAGGTTTGTCACTCAAGATTTCTGGCAGGGACTTTATAAACAATTTCCAAAGTTATCAAAGACAGGTATTTTTTTACATATAAGTACGATTCTAATAATCGGATCGCATAACGTTTTGAAAAAATTGTAGGTATTGTAGTATCGTGGAAATTTAGGTATTAATTTTTCCTGATACTATTTATAATTTGTAATTTATTTACAATAAATTAGTTATACAGATATTAATGAGACAGAAAACGATGATTGTTTAATATGGAACTAAATGCAACAATCTTATTCTAATTCGACCACTTTCGCAACTGAACAACGCCAACAACTCAATCTTTCAGCTACGTTAGTAACTCATGCAACTGGGCAACGCTAACAATTCCACTCTTCACAACGCTAACACCTTTCGCAACTCGACAACGCTAACAACTTTACTCTCAACAACGCTAACACTTCTCGCAACTCGACAACGCTAACAACTCTACTCTTCGATTCCTCGATTGACTCTGACTTCTCGACTCACTCTCACTTCTCGATCAACCGCTCAACGCTTCTTGATCAACCGCTCAACGCTTCTCGATCAACAACTCTTTAAATTCAAATCATCCCCTTCTATTAGCGTTATTTTTTCCTCTCTCTGATTTCGTCCTGTTAATGCTCCGCAAGAACTCACACGCAAGAAATCACAAGGTGATTTTAGTCACATAGGCTTTTTCCCCTATGTAAACTGACAACCGAAGGACAGACGATATTGTTTTGATCGATTTCTAATTAGGCTTTTTCCTTTTTCCTTTTTAATACTACAGTATTAAAAATATCTATCAAATGAGACATCACATGTTAAGATTGGTTAATTCATTGAACCGTAAATAAATAAGAATAGTCCAAACTTGCACTGTTTTCGAGTCTCAATTATTCACGTAAAATCAAGAATGCGAAATTAAAACTTTATGAAAATATAGTTTATGTCATTCTGTAAAAGTGTGCAAATTTTTTCCCCAGATGTTTATTAGCTTTTGCAGAAAGGCTATTTAACAACTAAAAACGAGTCTTCGTTGCACTCTTGTCATCCCCACTACAGAGAAGTTACCCTGACGCACCGAGAAGCTCGAGGGCCTACCGCGGTCGAATATTATAACATTATCGAATGTTAGATATCGCCGAGACAATGTATCTGAATAATTTAAAAATGAAACTTTTTTTTGATTTTTCTAACATTAAACTTTTACTAACATATTTGTGAGATCTTTCCGATTAATATGACTAAGCAAATATGCTCCAAACTGTATTGTATTTGTTACTTTATAAACAACTTGTGTTTGTGCGTGGTATTAACACTAAACTTACCGACACTTCTTATATATCTATCCTACTGTGTCCAGTCAAAATGACCGCTCCTTGAAATAAAGTTCTTGTTTTTATAATTAAACGTAAATAATAGCCAATTTGTTGCTGAATGAATTAGTATATAAACAACTTCCATAAAATGATAATGCTAATTTATTTTTATATAAATTCAATTATAAACTGGAAAAGAGGACTAAAAATGAACGGTAGTTCTATAGTTTCTTTCACTCATATACATCTTATATACATGTAGATACACATTTTTCTAAATATATAAATAATATATATCTTATTCGGCTTCACTGCAATATTTACAAATTATTTTACTCTCTATACATTTACATACATTTGCTCTATACAATATATTCTCTTAATTATAATCATTTTTAATTCTTCGTTGGTATTTGTTTCAATAATATTATAAAAATAATTTGAAAGAATGTTTACACACAGATATGAAAATAACAATGTTCATAACAATGTTCATAACAATATACATAACAATAACAATATTCATAAAGTTTAGTAAGTACAATGATTTTAATTAAATCAAAAGTTATCATTGTTATAATTACTGCTATCATTTTTAAAAATTATTTATATTATACTATTCTGTATATTTGCTATTTTGCTATTGTATTTTTTTATTGTGTTTTATCATTATTTTAGCAGCATACAATTCATATGTAACAGTTATTGGAAATCGTTTCATTTTTCTATTAGATGGAGCAATTGTCAATAATCAAGCATAATCTTTTCTCTTCATAAGTATGGAGGAAATAAAAAACAAGTCATTACTTTTTAATATATTCTTTCTATTACATGTTAATATAAATTGTAGTTTAACAATATCAGTTGACTACCATTATGATTATCTTCAAGTTCACAGCGGTAACATGAAAAACATTTAATAAGACAATAGAAGATCTTTCCTATTCCTATGAAACTAAATAAATAACATGTAGACTAAATTTGTGTAACAATTTAAAATTATGTTTTGAACTAAATAGCAGCATAACCTTTGATAAAAATTAAATTTTATCATATAATTTGATGAACAAATATGTCATGTAGTAAAAAGAAAGAAGAAATTGAACTATGCGTTGATAATAACTATGGTTAGTTTATCAGTAATAGATATTCATAATTATTAATGCCTTTTAAGTATTAGTTTTCAGATGACATTATGTGAATACAAAATTATTTAAATGTAGTGTGTAATATTAAGTACACATATACTTACAAGTCAATTACATATGTTAAAGAAATTGTAATGTAGAATCATATATTATAGTTCTGAGAAAGCGGTTAAAGATATCATTAACTTGTAATATTATTTATGTTAGTTTTCTTAATTTAGTATTTTCATTACTTAACAAATATCTTCGCTTTGATTGATACTTTACTTAATGAATGAATTATTTGTTCTTACTAAATAGCTTTTATTAAATTATATTTTGAAATAAAATAATTTTATTTTAACAATAAATAAAAAATTTCAAAATGAATATTGTTGAAGAGAATCCATGATATATAATATGTATTAAATATATATATTTAATACAATAATTATGAAGTAAATAGAAGAGTACATCTTTCAAAAGAGAGAGAAAGAGAATATATATATATATGTTTCTTTCATTCTCTCTCTTTAAAAGATATAATCTTTTATTTCATAATTATATACTTTATATACTTATATTGGTTTAATGAGTATGAATTAATATAAATAAAATTAATATAATATTAGGATAAACAAATTAACTTATATTTATCACATTTAAGTAAAATGTAAGTTATTTAATATTTTTCTATATGCAGATCAGTAAAATATATAATATACTTAAATATAATAAAATATAGAATTATAAATTTATTATTGTTTGTTAATTAATATCAATATCAGTTATCGGTTTATGTTAATTGATCTGATATCTATCTTTAATAAAACATTTCATTAGTCTGTTTTAAAATTTGTTTTTATAATGAAAGTTATATATAAGTATAATATTTTAATATTTATTTTTAATTGTAAAATACTATTTATATATTAAATCAATAAACTTATGGATATATGTGATATAATAAATTCATTTTCAATATAGTGAACCATGATAACATTCATATGAAAAGAGGCTCCATACCGGATTCTCACTTTTGTTTGTGTCAAAATAATGAAGGATATTTCATTCCTACGGATTGTAATACCCTGCAATCTATTAATAATGGTACAGTAAGCACACGCTATAAAAAAGCACATTTAGAACCTTGTCAGTGCGCTGAAGAAATGGAGTGGAATTGCTTTACGCCACCTAAACCAAGTTGTAAATGGCTAAATATCTTTTGCGAGCTACGTCGCCAGTGGAGTAATCATGCTCGCCAACAAAATTGTAAATGTTGCAACTGTAAATGGAGGTATGAATGGATTGTTTTAAATTTTATATATGAAATATTGTTAAAGTATCATATACTGTAGTAGTATTTTATAATAGTTTTTAGATGACTACATCAGATTATAATTAATTCAATTATTGCATATTTCTTATATCATAAGCCTTGTCAAATACTATATATAATTATTAAAAATCGAAGATATAATACCATATACAGAGTGTCCCATTTGAAGTTTCTTACACAATTATTTCTCAAACTATATTTTATTTCAAATTGAATAAAACTTATCTTGTTTCGGGTTAGGTTTCTTATGATGGTGGTTTCTCTAGGTGGTTATGTTTCCGAGATTTCGAGGTAACCTTCGTCATCTTAGACGGAATTGTATGATTTTATTTAGATAAACGTGTAGCTCGTGGCGTAACGAATTCATCGATTTCCAGAAATGCAGGTTAAAATGACACAGTATATACATAGATGTAAATTCTATTATTTTTTTTAATCATCATTTTAAATAAATAGGTTTCTGAGCAGTATATAGTAATAAGGAAGATAGAAAATTACATGCTTATAACATATATAATAACGCTTATTATGTTTCATGCATGCACTTTGTACATTTGACTTGATTTGCAGTATAATTCCTGCAGATGTGTAGATTCCTATCACATAGAGCGATACGCCAAAAGGAATAGCGAGACTACTCATCCCAGTCGCGCTGATGTTGTGCAACGGACTTTGATAATTATTGTAATAATTTTCGATTTAAATATTCCACAAGACCGTGGGACTGTGGATTTAGCAAAGTTGTTCTCGTCCTTTTGTTCCCCAGTTGCTTCATTAATTCTTTAACACTAAACTTTTAACTGTTGGTAAAATTGACCATTTTCAAATTTCTACACAAATTTAACCATATTTAAACGTTATTATATCGCTTCATAATTTATGACCTTTCATAAAATATGCATACAATGTATTTTTTGGTATTTACCTCTAGATGGTTTTTCTCTTTTCTAAGAAAAAATTGTATTCTGTTGTGCCTACCGCGGGCGGTTAATTTGACCAGCCGATAAAATATTTTAGTTACTCTTAAAATAAATACAATCAGTACAAAGAAAAGGCTATCTAAAGATCAGATGACAAACACAATCAGTAATAACAAACAATAACAACTGTTACGCCCATAATCTTATTATAAACCATAATTCATTCCTCGATCAAGTTGGCCATCAGGTGACAAAACATATCAACTCAGGCTCATAATAATTCTAAGGAACCGCCATAAAATTTAGCATTTTTTACGGTTAATTGTTACAAACATTTTAAAAGTCGAGAAGTTTCTTAGGGTTATTGCTCATTCCGATAAAACACGGGAAAAGCGGCTTTTTCCCATGTTCAACGGTCAATTCCATCCTCGAGCAATCATTGATAGAAAACGGTCAGCATCCATCAATATTTTCGTATAAATATCGCCGTCACAGACCATATTTTTACTTGCTATCGTCCTTTCGACTAGAATACATTTCAGTTTATTAGTCAATCAGTTGACATCTAAACTTGTTATTTCTAAAACTCAGACAGAAAGTATCTCGAAGCGTTTTGTCTATAAAATTGTTATGAAAGAAGAAGTAAAGCATATAAAATTTGACAATAATTTTGTATTCTGTACATGTTGTTATTTTATGATAAATATTTACTCTAAAAATGTCAGGACTTTAAAAAGAAATTATAAAAGAAAAATAACGGACATAGGTGAAGACTGTTCAGTGTGCGACGAACAAGAAACTTCAGTAACTGAAACCACTATGGAAACACATGAAAAGCTATTTACAATCGAATCAAAGGTAGACAGAAATAGTGAAGAGGAGAATATTATAAATAAGCGTTCACGTCTAGGGCGAAGAAGAAAGAAGTTATCGTTGGCAGCAGAGAGTAAGACTAGGCCCGATGGAACAGTTTGGAAAAAAATAGATGCAAATCCCAAACCTTTCTTTTTTATACGTGGGTTTTCTTTTATACCGGTATTTTATCTTATCATTTATTACCGTATAAGGGATTACGTAATAAAATATACGCAAGAAGAAGCATTTAGAGTATTGGGGACTAAGTGGGAGCTAGATACAACAAAACTAGATGCATTTATTGCTCTGTTATATGCCCGTGGTGCATATCAGACAAGGAATTTAGATGTCTCATATTTGTGGAATAAAATTTGAGGAACTGAATTTTTTTCAAAAACAATGAGCAGGAATGACTTTGCTAAAATTACGAGGTTTATACGATTTGATAGGAAGAGCGAAAGAAGCCAATGTTTAAAACCCATAAATTTGCAATGGTATCTACAGTATGGGACCGATTTATAGAAAATTCACAAAATTGTTATAAACCTGGCGCATACATTACTGTTATATAAAGAATCGCAGGAAAAACCATGCAATAAAACTATTAACAAGTTGAGATTCTTTACTACAAAAGCTTTACTACAAAAGCTAAAAAGCCAAGTAAAATGTTGTAAAGGTTTCAAAACTACTAAAATCTGTTCAAGATGCGAGAAATATGTATACGGCAAATGTACATTTGATAATAAGATAATTTGTAAAAAATGCAGCGAAGTTATACATCTCTATATAAATAAAAGTGTAATTTTATTTGTCTATAATTGAAATTAAACAAAAGTAAATTTGGACAAAATTTTATGAAAATTCATCATTTTTTATACATTCAGTTATAAATCTACCATTATGTAAGTTGAATTATAAAACTATTACTTTTTTAATCACTGGTCATTTTGATCGGACACGGTAGAAATAGGTATACAAGAAGTGTCGGTGTTAAAAATGTCAAACTCTAAAGTTCCTTTCTTGGTCGGAATGTATTTTCATATGTGTTTTACTGTGTCAACTGATAATTTCCTGCAGAAGGAACTTTGCTATTGTGGCGACTAGTTTGATATTGGGATTATTTCGGGCCATTTCGTGAAGTAATTAACTACAAACAGCGCATATTTGTTTCCGTTTCGGAACTTGGATAGTGGTTTCACTACGTCGAACACAACTGTTCCAAATGGAGTTCCAACACTAGAAATTCCTTGATTGATTCTCTTTTCGCCGAACAGACGTCACAACGACTGTATCATACCTCTAAATCTTGGTGGCAAATGGTGCAATAAAACTTGGTACCTTCGTCAGGGTTTTATTTACGTTGAAATGTCCTGCTGCTGAAGAATCATGGTATTACTTCAAAATCTCTTCCGTGTTTATTTTAATATTACCAACAATCACGACAACGATGCCTCATGAGTCAATTCTCATCTTTGAAATAGCATGGCGTTTCGAATTTCTAAAGAATCTTAAATCTTCCAGTAATACTTTATTGCTGGAGAGGATTAGGCCGCGTCTCAACAAAGAGCCTTGTATCTTTATTTTTTTCTTTTTAAAGATGAATCTTATCCTTTCATCATGTAGATGACAGTCTTTCTACTCATATAG
This sequence comes from Bombus affinis, assembly GCF_024516045.1. NCBI lineage: Eukaryota > Metazoa > Arthropoda > Insecta > Hymenoptera > Apidae > Bombus > Bombus affinis. The sequence continues at coordinate 3,229,863 of NC_066351.1, forward strand.
CAGCTAAATCTAGCGAACTACTGTCTAGTTGGGGTTTTGAAGGACATTAGCTATCGTAGACCTACGTGGTTCGCCCTGAGGAGATATTTTCGTCCATACAGGTAGTGGTGAAAGTGTTCTATCGTAAATATCGTGAAAGTGTAGTATCGTAAATATAATATAATGATTTATTTACAATGAATGGATTGTACAGATGTTGGTTAAACAGAAGAGCAATTGTTGTTTAATGTGAACTAATCGCAATAACGTACTATAATCTAGACAACTTAATAGTTAATTTGCAACTCTCGTCACAACGGACCACACTTTCTCGACAACGCTAGCAACACTATCTCGACAGCGCAACTCGCACTCTCTGACTTCTCGATTCACACTCTTTGGCTTCTCCACTAATACTGACTGTTCTAGCATCCCTTTGTCTTTTCTTAGGCCCGCAAGGCACGTGTTCCGCAACCACTCGTGGCCAGGGTCACGTAGGCCTGTACGAAACTATTCAATTGGACCCGACGGCGGCTCGGTTCTCGCTACATTGTTTATGGTTTACCCGATATCTCTTAGGCCTTTTTGTCCACGATACTACAGTTCTATTGATACCACCACTGCCAATAATTACTTTCGGGTTATGCAGTAATTTCTCTCCGGTGTGGATATGAACCGTTCTTCAGTACGCTGTCTAGATGTAGGCAAATTCACACAAAATTTGGCCGATCCGTTTTTCTTCTTTATCAATGCTACAGAAAATGACCAGGGGTTTTGTGAATTTTCTATAACACACTGTTTCGTCATTCTTATTAATTTTTTATTAATTTTTGCATTTTCCCCCAGAGATGTCGTAGTACATGAATGATCCCGATTGGCGAATGATCTCCAGTGTCTATTTTGTGTTCCACTATTCTAATTTTCCCACCTGCCCAGAATTCCTAACGAATACGGGAATTACTCCACCTGGAATTTCTCAAGGAGTTTTATAAATTTAGCCCTTTGCTTTCCGCTTAAGTACACTGAACATAGCGCAAAATATTTCTGAAGATGTTCAGGTATCTTCACTGTTTGCTGGTTCTTCTCCTCCATCGTTTCCATTTGACAAATTGGGAACCGCAGCACATTCTTATGTAAAATCTAATTGACAGTGATGTTTCTGAAGAAAGGTCCAAAGATCTACTTTTTAACTGTTTCTGGTATGAAAAACTCCTCTTTGGACTAATTTTCTTATTACAACTGCTAGTATTTTTTTCTCAAAGATTTACATTCTCTGTTCATTATTAAAAAAAATATCTAATCTCACCGCAACAGGACTTTACCATTCAGATATTGCCTTGTGAATCAAATTTAGTGGTGAGCTCCATCGAGAAAGGTTTCGCGTCGAATCCCATCAATATTTTTCTATAACGACGCAGTCCTGTTGTATTTCCCTCATCGTTTTTTATGTTGGGGACACTGAAAAACGAAGCAGTGTGCTTCCCCGTTTCCCTAAACCTTCTTCCTCTTCCAGCAACTCTTCTGCAGGTGTCCTGGTCTCTCACAGGTCCAACAAGTTCCAGATAGGCTGTTTCTGCTTTGGAGCGAAATTCGAAAACTGAAATCAATTCTTGGTGAAGTGAAGACACTATGCGTCTCATTTTAACCGTTCGCTCAAGACGACTTCACGTTGTAGCGCGGCAATTTCGCCACATATTCTAGAGACATGTAACTCTTCGGTCCCGCTGGCACGGGATAAACAGGTATCGAGACTGCAACAGACAGTATTCTATTTCTCTATACTCTATTTACATTATTTACATCGGACTTTCGGTTTGGTTCGGGGCGAGGGTAACACGCGGATGAGAGCTCTGTAGGAAAAGTGAAGTGTGAAGGGAAAAAGGAGAAGAATGCACAAAGTGATACGAAGAAGGGAAAATAAAGGGTGAGCATACGAGGGGAAAGTGACAGAAAAGCGAAAAGAAGTTAGGAACGGGAGAAAGATACAAATTAGAAAAACTAGAGGAGAAGAGGTTAGGAAGTCAGAAGCGCGGCAAACAAAGTAAGGTAGGGAAACAAACAGAGGAAGACCAAGGAACATGGGTACACAGATTTCAAAAACACATTGGATAAATACAGCTTGTCAGAAAAAGAGACACCAACTAGGGAGAGAAGAATGGAGGTAATGATGGAAAAAATTGAGAAAATGGGAAGAGGATTCGAAGCAATGATAAAGGAAATAAAAGGGATATTCGAAAAGCAAGTGGAGGAGATGAAGAGGAAAATAAAAGAGGAAAGGAAAAGAAGTAAAAGAGAGAGAGAGAGAGAGAGAGAGAGAGAGAGAGAGCTAGAGAGAAAGAAGAGTGGGAAAGGGAAAAGAAAGAACTATTGGGCAGAATCAGAAACATCGAGAAGAAGGACAGAGCAGAGGGAGAGAAAAGAAAAAAAAACATAGTAATCAAAGGAGTAGATTGGAACGAAGGAGGCAATGAAGGAATAGTAAAGGAGTACCCAAAGAATTCGATTGGAAATGCAGGGCAGCAATGAGCGTAAGGAAAAAAGGAAGAACAAAGAGGGGAATAATAACGGGTATAAATAAGGAACTGAGAGAAATAGAATACAAAGAAATAAGTGATAATATAATGGAAAGAAAAATAGTATACAATGGTAAGACATGTAGGGTAATGGTAGTTTATAATCAAGACATAAAAGAGACATGGAAAGAAATAGAGGAAAGAGTAGATGGAAGAGAAGAGGAAGTGGTGATCATCGGCGGAGACTGGAATGCGAGAACGGGAGAAGAGGGAAAGCCGATAAACGAAAATCTAGGGAAAGAAAAAAACAGGCGATCAAAAGACAAGACATTTACATGGAAGGAAGAACTCTGCTGGAGTACCTGGAAGAGAGATACTGGATGATAATCAATGGAAGAGATAAAGAAGGAGAGGAGTGGACATATATTGGGGAGAGAGGAAACTAGATTATGTGATTGGCAATCAGGAGGCGACAGAAGAAATAATCGACATGACAGTAGGAAAAGGAACAGAATCAGACCACATGCCGTTAGAAATAGAAATAGGGGGCCGGAATTACAAAAAAATGAGGAAAAGAAAGAAGAAGAGAAGGAGAAAAGGGAACGGACAAATGAAAGTATGGAAAGATAGCTGAAGGAATGTAAAGGCTGGAGCTGTAAGACAAGAACGGTAGAGATCAAAGAGAAGATAAACGAAGCAATGACAAAGAAGAAAGTGAAGATAAGGAAATGGGGCATGGGAGAGAAAGCGTGGTACGGCAAGGAGTGGAAAGGAAGAAAAAAAGAGATGAGAAGGAAGATGACAAAGTTTATGAAAGGAAAGTGTAGTAGAGAAACGCTCACAGAGGAAAAAAGGTACTTAAACAGTTTATATATGTGTCGGAGATGAAAGAGCACCGGAGCCTTCCCCTCGGAACTTTGGGAAGACACCTAGTACCGTAATTTAGATTTCACCATAGCCGTATTAAGAAAACCGTTGTCATTCGATCCGACTGTACTTATTCGAGATTTATGACAGTGAGCTCGGGCTCGAGGCGACAACCAGTCGCCGAACGTAGTCGCGGTCAAGGGATGAACGTTTTGTCTAACAAAGGCATGAAGTAATTCTATAGCTCTCCTCAAAAGAAATACTTAGGACGGGGCACGACGGTAAGCATTTAAACGATTTCTATTCCGTGGCTCGCCACACGCAGATCCTATCCTTCGGGTAAGATGATCTCCAGATGTCAATATACCTCCGCAGTATGTTTAGCTAACGTGAGGACCCGCAATAAATCTTAAGATTTAGTCAAGCGAAGACCTTCAAATAGACTTTGTTGCAACTACGGGAAGATAGGAGAAACCTATCTTCCACGAACGATGCCCCCCGTCAATAATCTCGCCTCAAGGGCGGCCAGCATCTCTTTCAAAACGCCGATATGGAGATCGACCAATTAGCAACAGCGCTAATTTCCCTCACCTTTGGAACGAAAGCTTTCTTTGACGAATCCGAGGATCTCATATCCTTAGACCCACCCATTATAGTTTTCCTCGACGACATCGTCGAGACGGAGAGTCATTCTTTCGTGCGATCTCATTGACGAGTGACAATACTATCTTACAACCAGTGAATACCTTACGTCTAGTTAACAAAGAGTTCGGCTTGAACTGTGCGATAACATACATTTATCATCCCGTGACCGCGGATTCGTTTTGAACCTAAGGTCATTATCACTAGTGCTACGAGGGCTTAATCTTGTTAATAAGCCTGTGCTAATAAACTCTTCGTTGTATCACGACAATGGCTAATTCTAATGAAAATTCATTAAACGCCCATCTCCTTAATCCTGACTTCAATGCGACATCAGAAGTGGGATCAGGGCCATACGTAACGATGGAGCAACTTATGGACATCATGCGCCAGATGACTCAGTCGCGAGGGCAAAGACCGAGTGAAACATCTTTTTAAAGTTAAACAGCGTTTTAACCCCGGAAGCTTGGGTTCCGACCCAGCCGCATGGTGTGCGACTGTTGACTTGATCATGGAAGAAGAACCTTTGCAAGGCAGTGCGCTACTTCGTGCCTTGAGTGCCGCTCTAGAAAGCTCGGCAGCGCAGTGGCTTACGCAAGTACCTGCTACTCAAGTTTCCTCCTGGCCAAAGTTTAAAGACCGTTTCCTTACACGCTTTGGTGGGAAAGAAACAGCTGCCACGGCGCTATGGAAGATGAAAAATGGAGCAGGACTGGAGGGTGAAACCATGGCAGATTACGCTAGCCGCTTACGTTCCTTCCTGATGGCGAGGTGGGAAAGGTGTACCAAGGACGAGATAGTCAACGCTGCCGTACTCCTTCATATAGGTTCACAGGACCAGCGCGTCCAACGGATAGCACTTACAAGCGATATCAAGACCGAGGACCAGTTTGCAAGCGAAATGACGGCGCTCTCCGATTCGGTGAAGAGGCCGGCGTCTTCAGTAAGCAACTCCTCCGCGGGTCCCGAAGCTAAACGGCATAAGCCTTTTGACTCCCGACACAAGTACTGTGGTAGACACGGACATAAAGCATCTGAGTGCCGCGGGAGGACAAGACTGGAGGCGGAGAAACGCAATCGAAAACCAGGGGAAAACCGAGCTGTCACGTCTTCGAAGGTGTCCTGCTACAGGTGTAACGAAGAGGGTCACATCGCGCCCAACTGCCCGACCTTACGTAGGGAAAACCCTGCTACGAAAGAGGAGCGCCAGGTTAACTTCTGCGTGGTGGAGGCCCCAACCGGTAAATTAAGTCACCCGGGTGAGTCGTTTCTTTGATTCCGGAGCTGAATGCGCATTAATCAAAGAATCGGTAGCTTCAAAATTTTCCGGCAAGAGAACGACCGAGATAGTAGTAATGCGAGGAATTGGGAACACTTGCGTTAAGAGTACGACCCAAATTCTGTCCGCCGTATGTATCAGCGGTCTTACACTAGAGATAATTTTTCACGTCCTTGCCGACAATTACTTAAAACACGATATCATTATTGGGTGCGAAATTTTAAGCCAAGGCTTCGACGTACACATGACGCACAATAGCCTCGATATTTGTAAGTCGAAAACGGTTAATGTCTGTAATAATATCGCCGAGCCTGCGATCGATCTCAATCATGTAGACACCGAGGTACTCGGCGACGATAAAGACCGATTGATTTCCATTCTCGACAGATTCAAAAACTCGTTCATCACGGGTTTCCCACGTACCCGCGTAAATACGGGCCAATTAGAAATACGGTTGATCGACCCTAACATCACCGTCCAAAGAAGCCCCTATAGACTTAGCGAGGAAGAGTGGAGAATCGTACGAGCGCGAATCAGCGAACTACTCAGAGCTAACATTATAAGACCTAGCAATTCGCCGTTCGCGAGCCCCATGCTACTCGTGAAGAAAAAGGACGGTTCGGATAGATTGTGCGTAGATTTTCGAGCGTTAAATAAGAATACGGTCGCAGACCGATACCCCCTACCCCTTATCGCGGATCAAATCGCGAGGTTACAAACGGCGAAATACTTCATTAGCCTGGACATGGCCAGCGGGTTTCACCAAATTCCTATACACCCAAATTCGACGGAATACACAGCGTTCGTTACACCCGACGGGCAGTACGAGTACGTAACGATGTCGTTCGGATTGAAAAATGCACCGTCCGTTTTTCAGAGGGCCATTTTCAATGCCCTGGGCGACCTTGCGTATTCCTACGTCGTTGTCTATTTGGATGACGTCCTAATTATTGCCGACTCAATAGATCAAGCCTTAGAGAGGTTGGACATCGTGTTAAGTACCCTTGTAAACGCCGGGTTTTCGTTTAACTTTTCTAAGTGCTCTTTCCTGAAGTCGTCGATACTCTATTTGGGATATGTAATCCAGAACGGAGAAGTCCGTCCCAACCCGGGTAAAGTATATGCCTTAAGCTCCCTACCTGCGCCGACGACCGTCACACAGCTCAGGCAGTTCATAGGGCTAGCCTCGTACTTTCGGAAGTTCATCCCTAAATTTGCACAATTGTTAAAACCCTTGTACGCGCTTACGTCGGGCAGTAAAAATATAGCATGGACGGACAGGCACGAAAAGATCAGACAAGAGGTAATCTCCGTTCTGACCGACGCGCCGGTCTTAATGCTATTAGACCCCAATTACCCAATCGAATTACATACCGATGCTAGTTCCGAAGGATTTGGAGCTATTTTGATGCACAAGGTGGAAAGTAAAAATCGAGTAGTGGAGTACTATAGTAAAAGAACCAGCCCCGCGGAATCCAGATATCACTCTTATGAACTCGAAACACTAGCTGTCGTAAACGCCATAAAACATTTTCGCCACTACCTGCATGGACGGGAATTTCTTGTTGTCACGGACTGCAATTCATTAAAGGCGTCTAAGAGCAAAGTACATTTGAATGACAGGGTACACAGGTGGTGGGCTTACTTGCAAACGTTTACCTTCGACATTGTGTATCGGGAGGGCAAGCGAATGGCCCACGTAGATTTCTTTTCGCGAAATCCCACAGGCGTTGACCCTATTAGATTCGACAAAATCAAAGAGAAAATGGTTAATCTGGCCGAAATTTCGGAAGACTGGCTACTAGACGAACAACGTCGTGACCCCTAAATTTCGGGAATTGTCGAAAAGTTGCAAAATGATGAGCTCGCGGAAGACATCGCGAACACTTACGAATTACGGTCCGGTACACTCTACCGTAAAATTCAAAGAAGAGGCAGGACTCTCAGTTTACCTATTGTTCCAAGAGGGTTTAGATGGTCCGTTATTAACCATGTGCACCAGTCAATTATGCACTTAGGTTGGGAGAAAACGCTGGAGAAACTATACGAGTATTACTGGTTCGAAGGGATGGCGAAGTACGTTCGCCGATTCATTGAGAACTGTCATGCTTGTCAAGTTTCGAAAGCTAGTTTAGGTAAGATACAAGCCGAACTGCATCCTATACCTAAGACCAGCATACCCTGGCATACGGTCCACATGGATATAACGGGCAAGTTGAGTGGTAAAAGCGATTCGAAGGAGTACGTCATTGTGTTGATCGACGCCTTCACTAAATTTGTATACCTGCATCATACTCGTAAGATAGATTCTCTTAACACCATTAAAGCGCTTAAATCCGCTATATCTTTATTCGGGAGTCCCTGTCGGATAATAGCGGACCAGGGAAGGTGTTTTACGGGTAAAGAATTTCGCGAGTTCTGCGAAAGCAAACGAATTAAAGTTCACTTGATAGCGACCGGCGCCAGTAGGGCTAACGGACAAGTAGAACGTGTTATGGGCACGTTGAAAAACATGTTCACGACAGTAGAAACGACCGGGCGGCCGTGGCAAGACGCGATTGGGGAAATACAGTTGGCTTTGAATTGCACCACCAACCGCGTGACTAACTCGAGCCCTTTACAACTACTAATCGGTAGATCGGCGAGACCGTATGACCTATTGCTACGCGACAATATCGAAGAAAAAGAAGTCGATATCTCCGATGTAAGACAGCAGGCCGTACAGAACATAGAAAGTAACGCCCAATAGGACAAAGATAGATTTGATATGTGCTCATACGATCTAGAAGACCGAGATCCTTTGGAGTGCGAAATCGAAAATGGTTCATCATGCCGTTACGATCCGACTAATAACCTGCAGGATGCAACTATCACCTTGAATACTATCTATAACTCTACTAATTTTCATTATCTTTTATTTCTTTGCTGCCAAGCCCCCGAACAGGATTTGTTGCTACACTGGACCCTTGCCTTATTCGAACATCTAGTTAAATTGTGAATAATGTCAGTTGTATCAAGTCTAATGTTAGGAAACTCAATATTTTAGTTACACACGAGGACGTGTGATAGTCAGAATGGCCGTGTCGGAGATGAAAGAACACCGGAACCTTCCCTTCGGAACTTTGGGAAGACCCCTGGTATTGTAATTTAGATTTCACCATAGCCGAATTAAGAAACTGTTGTCATTCGATTCGACTGTACTTATTTGAGATTTATGATAGTGAGCTCGGGCTCGAGGCGACAACCAATCGCCGAACGTACTCGCGGTCAAGGGATGAACGTTTTGTCTAACAAAGGCATGAAGTAACTCTATAGCTCTCCTTAAAAGAAATACTTAGGACGGGGCACGACGGTAAGCATTTCAATGATTTCTGTCCCGTGACTCGCCACACGCAGACTCTATTCTTTGAGAAAGATGATTACCAGATGTCGACGCGTCTCCTCAGTACATGTTCAGCTAGCCCGAGGACCCGCTATAAATTTTAAGATCTGTTTAACTAAAGTCCTTCAAACCGACAAACATTCCTCGTCCCAACTACGAGAAAGTAGGAGAAATCTATTTTTCTCACGAACGACGCTTCCTCTTCTCGAACTTTCTCTTAAGGGCGGCTAGCACCCTTCCCTAACCCCCAACATGGAAATTGACCAATTAACAGAAACGCCAATTTCCCTCACTTTCCGAATGAAGGCTTTTCTCCACGAATCCGATGATTTCGTGCCCTTAGGCACACTCATCATAGTTTTCCTCGACAGCGTTACGTTTTCCTCGAAATCGTACTCGAAGCTCTCACGGTGACGCTGTCTAGGAAAAACTGCTCCACTCTCTAGCGGCACCAGGTTTTTTATATTCGTGGAGACAAGTCTTCGTTCAGAGAGTGAGGGAAATTGCCATTGATGTTAATTGGTCAGTCTTTGGAAGTGTCCTTCACGGAAAAGACTGTTTGCCTATTTTCGTTAATCAAAGTTTAAGGTTTATGACGGGTCATACCCATAGAATAGGGTCTGCTTATGACGAGCCATGAGACAGAAACCGTTAGTATGCTTACTGTCGAGTGCCGTTACAACTATTTCTTTTTATGGAGGGCTATAGACATTTTCATGACTTTGTTAGAAAAATGTTCGTCCCTTGACCGCGGCTACGTTCGGTGACTGGTTGTCACCTCGAACCCAAACTCATTCTCATAGATTGCAGGCAATTACAATCGGGCTGAAGGACGGTGATTGTTTAACTACGGCTATGGTGGGATCCAAACTACAATATTAGGGGTTTTTCCCCGGTTTCAACGGAAGGCTCCGGTGTCTCTCCATCTCAGACACGGCCATTCTGACTATCACACGTCCTCGTGTGTAACTAAAATATTGAATTTTCTAACATTAAATTCGATACAATTAATGTTATTTACAATTTGATTAAATATCCAAATAAGCCAAGGGTCCAGTGTAACAACAAATTTCTGTTCGAAGGTTTGATAATAAGAAATTAGGAAAAATTAAAATTTAGTATTCAAGGTGATAGTTGCATCCTGCAGGTTATCAGTCGGGTCATAACGGCGAAATGGACCAGTCTCTATTTCGCAGACCAATGGATCTCGTTTTTTCTAGATCGCACGACCACACCAAACTTCGTAACACTATAGCTCATGGTGCGCGTGAACACATCACTTGCACCTTAGTCGAGCTTCATAACACTATAGCTCATGGTGCGCGTGAACACATCACTTGCCCCTTTACCGAGCTTCATAACGTACTCCGTAAGGTGCTACGGTCTTTGTGCTAAGGATCTTCCGAGATCAAGGTACTCATGTCGTCGTGGTCACTGTTATTGCCGTCACTACCGACGTCCAACTCAGCGGGAACGCGACTGTCCGGCATTTTTCTTAATCTGTCGTGACTGTCTTTATACGATCGTTTGCTGTCTAGCGTTTTTAGAATATATCTATCTCCTTCCAAAATCTAGGTTATTACAAATGGACCCTTGAATTTCGGCTCTAGCTTGGTTTGGTTTCTTTCCTCGTTCTTGCGTAGTACGAAGTCGCCGAGGTTAAACCTAACCACTTTAGCTTTGTTCCTATCAAATCTATCTTTGTCCTATTGGGCGTTACTTTCTATGTTCTGTACGGCCTGCTGTCTTACATCGGAGATATCGACTTCTTTTTCTTCGATATTGTCGCGTAGCAATAGGTCATACGGTCTCGCCGATCTACCGATTAGTAGTTGTAAAGGGCTCGAGTTAGTCACGCGGTTGGTGGTGCAATTCAAAGCCAACTGTATTTCCCCAATCGCGTCTTGCCACGGCCGCCCGGTCGTTTCTACTGTCGTGAACATGTTTTTCAACGTGCCCATAACACGTTCTACTTGTCCGTTAGCCCTACTGGCGCCGGTCGCTATCAAGTGAACTTTAATTCGTTTGCTTTCGCAGAACTCGCGAAATTCTTTACCCGTAAAACACCTTCCCTGGTCCGCTATTATCCGACAGGGACTCCCGAATAAAGATATAGCGGATTTAAGCGCTTTAATGGTGTTAAGAGAATCTATCTTACGAGTATGATGCAGGTATACAAATTTAGTGAAGGCGTCGATCAACACAATGACGTACTCCTTCGAATCGCTTTTACCACTCAACTTGCCCGTTATATCCATGTGGACCGTATGCCAGGGTATGCTGGTCTTAGGTATAGGATGCAGTTCGGCTTGTATCTTACCTAAACTAGCTTTCGAAACTTGACAAGCATGACAGTTCTCAATGAATCGGCGAACGTACTTCGCCATCCCTTCGAACCAGTAATACTCGTATAGTTTCTCCAGCGTTTTCTCCCAACCTAAGTGCATAATTGACTGGTGCACATGGTTAATAACGGACCATCTAAACCCTCTTGGAACAATAGGTAAACTGAGAGTCCTGCCTCTTCTTTGAATTTTACGGTAGAGTGTACCGGACCGTAATTCGTAAGTGTTCGCGATGTCTTCCGCGAGCTCATCATTTTGCAACTTTTCGACAATTCCCGAAATTTAGGGGTCACGACGTTGTTCGTCTAGTAGCCAGTCTTCCGAAATTTCGGCCAGATTAACCATTTTCTCTTTGATTTTGTCGAATCTAATAGGGTCAACGCCTGTGGGATTTCGCGAAAAGAAATCTACGTGGGCCATTCGCTTGCCCTCCCGATACACAATGTCGAAGGTAAACGTTTGCAAGTAAGCCCACCACCTGTGTACCCTGTCATTCAAATGTACTTTGCTCTTAGACGCCTTTAATGAATTGCAGTCCGTGACAACAAGAAATTCCCGTCCATGCAGGTAGTGGCGAAAATGTTTTATGGCGTTTACGACAGCTAGTGTTTCGAGTTCATAAGAGTGATATCTGGATTCCGCGGGGCTGGTTCTTTTACTATAGTACTCCACTACTCGATTTTTACTTTCCACCTTGTGCATCAAAATAGCTCCAAATCCTTCGGAACTAGCATCGGTATGTAATTCGATTGGGTAATTGGGGTCTAATAGCATTAAGACCGGCGCGTCGGTCAGAACGGAGATTACCTCTTGTCTGATCTTTTCGTGCCTGTCCGTCCATGCTATATTTTTACTGCCCGACGTAAGCGCGTACAAGGGTTTTAACAATTGTGCAAATTTAGGGATGAACTTCCGAAAGTACGAGGCTAGCCCTATGAACTGCCTGAGCTGTGTGACGGTCGTCGGCGCAGGTAGGGAGCTTAAGGCATATACTTTACCCGGGTTGGGACGGACTTCTCCGTTCTGGATTACATATCCCAAATAGAGTATCGACGACTTCAGGAAAGAGCACTTAGAAAAGTTAAACGAAAACCCGGCGTTTACAAGGGTACTTAACACGATGTCCAACCTCTCTAAGGCTTGATCTATTGAGTCGGCAATAATTAGGACGTCATCCAAATAGACAACGACGTAGGAATACGCAAGGTCGCCCAGGGCATTGAAAATGGCCCTCTGAAAAACGGACGGTGCATTTTTCAATCCGAACGACATCGTTACGTACTCGTACTGCCCGTCGGGTGTAACGAACGCTGTGTATTCCGTCGAATTTGGGTGTATAGGAATTTGGTGAAACCCGCTGGCCATGTCCAGGCTAATGAAGTATTTCGCCGTTTGTAACCTCGCGATTTGATCCGCGATAAGGGGTAGGGGGTATCGGTCTGCGACCGTATTCTTATTTAACGCTCGAAAATCTACGCACAATCTATCCGAACCGTCCTTTTTCTTCACGAGTAGCATGGGGCTCGCGAACGGCGAATTGCTAGGTCTTATAATGTTAGCTCTGAGTAGTTCGCTGATTCGCGCTCGTACGATTCTCCACTCTTCCTCGCTAAGTCTATAGGGGCTTCTTTGGACGGTGATGTTAGGGTCGATCAACCGTATTTCTAATTGGCCCGTATTTACGCGGGTACGTGGGAAACCCGTGATGAACGAGTTTTTGAATCTGTCGAGAATGGAAATCAATCGGTCTTTATCGTCGCCGAGTACCTCGGTGTCTACATGATTGAGATCGATCGCAGGCTCGGCGATATTATTACAGACATTAACCGTTTTCGACTTACAAATATCGAGGCTATTGTGCGTCATGTGTACGTCGAAGCCTTGGCTTAAAATTTCGCACCCAATAATGATATCGTGTTTTAAGTAATTGTCGGCAAGGACGTGAAAAATTATCTCTAGTGTAAGACCGCTGATACATACGGCGGACAGAATTTGGGTCGTACTCTTAACGCAAGTGTTCCCAATTCCTCGCATTACTACTATCTCGGTCGTTCTCTTGCCGGAAAATTTTGAAGCTACCGATTCTTTGATTAATGCGCATTCAGCTCCGGAATCAAAGAAACGACTCACCCGGGTGACTTAATTTACCGGTTGGGGCCTCCACCACGCAGAAGTTAACCTGGCGCTCCTCTTTCGTAGCAGGGTTTTCCCTACGTAAGGTCGGGCAGTTGGGCGCGATGTGACCCTCTTCGTTACACCTGTAGCAGGACACCTTCGAAGACGTGACAGCTCGGTTTTCCCCTGGTTTTCGATTGCGTTTCTCCGCCTCCAGTCTTGTCCTCCCGCGGCACTCAGATGCTTTATGTCCGTGTCTACCACAGTACTTGTGTCGGGAGTCAAAAGGCTTATGCCGTTTAGCTTCGGGACCCGCGGAGGAGTTGCTTACTGAAGACGCCGGCCTCTTCACCGAATCGGAGAGCGCCGTCATTTCGCTTGCAAACTGGTCCTCGGTCTTGATATCGCTTGTAAGTGCTATCCGTTGGACGCGCTGGTCCTGTGAACCTATATGAAGGAGTACGGCAGCGTTGACTATCTCGTCCTTGGTACACCTTTCCCACCTCGCCATCAGGAAGGAACGTAAGCGGCTAGCGTAATCTGCCATGGTTTCACCCTCCAGTCCTGCTCCATTTTTCATCTTCCATAGCGCCGTGGCAGCTGTTTCTTTCCCACCAAAGCGTGTAAGGAAACGGTCTTTAAACTTTGGCCAGGAGGAAACTTGAGTAGCAGGTACTTGCGTAAGCCACTGCGCTGCCGAGCTTTCTAGAGCGGCACTCAAGGCACGAAGTAGCGCACTGCCTTGCAAAGGTTCTTCTTCCATGATCAAGTCAACAGTCGCACACCATGCGGCTGGGTCGGAACCCAAGCTTCCGGGGTTAAAACGCTGTTTAACTTTAAAAAGATGTTTCACTCGGTCTTTGCCCTCGCGACTGAGTCATCTGGCGCATGATGTCCATAAGTTGCTCCATCGTTACGTATGGCCCTGATCCCACTTCTGATGTCGCATTGAAGTCAGGATTAAGGAGATGGGCGTTTAATGAATTTTCATTAGAATTAGCCATTGTCGTGATACAACGAAGAGTTTATTAGCACAGGCTTATTAACAAGATTAAGCCCTCGTAGCACTAGTGATAATGACCTTAGGTTCAAAACGAATCCGCGGTCACGGGATGATAAATGTATGTTATCGCACAGTTCAAGCCGAACTCTTTGTTAACTAGACGTAAGGTATTCACTGGTTGTAAGATAGTATTGTCACTCGTCAATGAGATCGCACGAAAGAATGACTCTCCGTCTCGACGATGTCGTCGAGGAAAACTATAATGGGTGGGTCTAAGGATATGAGATCCTCGGATTCGTCAAAGAAAGCTTTCGTTCCAAAGGTGAGGGAAATTAGCGCTGTTGCTAATTGGTCGATCTCCATATCGGCGTTTTGAAAGAGATGCTGGCCGCCCTTGAGGCGAGATTATTGACGGGGGGCATCGTTCGTGGAAGATAGGTTTCTCCTATCTTCCCGTAGTTGCAACAAAGTCTATTTGAAGGTCTTCGCTTGACTAAATCTTAAGATTTATTGCGGGTCCTCACGTTAGCTAAACATACACTGCAAAGGCATACCGACACCCGGCGATCATCTTACCCGGAGGACAAAATCTGCGTGTGGCAGTCCGCGGGACAGAATCTATTGAAGTATTTACTGCCACGTGTCGCTACGACTATTTCTTTTAAGGAGAGGTATAGACTTACTCTGTGCCTTTGTTAGATAAAACGTTCATCCCTTTGACCGCGGCTACGTTCGGCGACTGATTGTCGCCTCGAGCCCAAGCTCATGATCATAAATCTCGAACAATTGGAGCGGCATTTGTTTAATCTGAGTTACAACGTTAAGGTATTCCCGCAAATCCAAGGAGTGGTTCAGGTGTTCTTTCATCTCCGACATATATATTTATTTATTGAAATTCACAATTTGTCCAATTTGGACATTTGGTAGATTTGGAGGTCAGTCGGCCAATATGCCGGTGTTCCTGTGGATAATGTATTGAGGTTATTATTTCTAATGTATTTTTCCAGTGTTCTGCCTCGAGGTGTAGTGTTTCTTGACCCCCATAGCGTGTGCTTTGAGTTGTAGTCTCCCGCTGCGATGTACTTGTCCCCTAGGTCCTGGAAGTATTCTTCCCACATTTGTGATGTTATTTTGTGTCGCGGAGGCACATATACTGCTGGCAACTGGAAGTAGTTGCTGCTAGTTTGAACTGTAACGGTGGTTGCTTGTAAATATTCCTTATTAACATGGCTGTGTAGATAATGTTTGATATCGTTTCTGACTATGACTGCTGTCCCTCCGTGCGCCTTTCCTGAGGGGTGTTTGGTATCATATATGGTGTAATATGGTATTTTCATGTAGCTTTTTGTAGTGAAGTGTGTTTTTGAGACAAGTAGTATGTCTATATTGTTATTGTATATGAATGTTTCAATTTCAAGGGCCCGTTGTTGTAGGCCGCTTGAGTTCCAGGCCGCTATTTTTAATGTGTCCGTTTTTATTTTTTGCTTAGCACGTTTGTAAGCATGGCTGTGATTCGTTGAGTTTGCTGTCTGAGTACTGAGTTTTGTTCGCTTATCATTGTGGTTAGCATTTCGGTGTTCTTGATGGATTGTTTGAGCAGTTCTTTGATTTCTGTAGTGTCGTTGTTACTATTGTTGTGGTATTGGTTGTCTGAGTGTGTCGATTGGCTGGTTACTTGAGCGTAGCTTAGACTACCAATGGTGTTGGTGCTGATAGGTTTGGTGTTTGTTGTGTGCTCTGTATTTGGTATTATCTCGGGTTTTGTGCTGTTCTGTTGGGCTTGTATGTTAGTGATTGTCCTGTTTCGCAGAGGCGGAAACAATTTGCGTTGTAATTGTTTTCTAGCTTCACAACCTTTATAGCTGGCTGGGTGTTTTCCGTTGCAGTTATAGCATCTAACTTCCTCTATTTTTCCCGTGGATGGGCAGTGTACCGTTATATGACTTTTGGGGAATTAACGCATGCAGGGGTTCTATTGCAGTAGTTTTATGTGTGGCCGTACTGCTGACACCTTATGCATTGTGGGATGTCCTTTTTATGTCTAGGTGGCTCCACTTTTACTATTGTGTTTAGTAATTTTTCTATATCTTATATGTCTTTGTTATTGTTTCTAGGTTCTATTTCGACTAGAAATAGCGGTAATAGTTGTTTGGTATCATACTTGTTTATGTTGTTTATTGACCTTACCTGCTGTCCGATTTTTGCTAGTTCTTCGCTTATTTTGTCGGTGTTTGTTTTTGGGTGTAATCCCCTGATTTCTGCTTTGTAGCTTTTGTCGGATTTGAGCTGGTAGGTGTGATACTCTGCATTTTTTTCCTTTAGTGATCTTGTCACTTTTCTGAATGTGTCTGGGGTGTTGGTTTGCACTTTCACCTGGTCTATTTTTATCTGTTTGATAACATAGTTATCTTTCCCTGCAGTGTTGTGTAGCAGTTCAATGAGGGGGTCTATTATTTTCGCATCTATGTATATTGGTGGTGGTTTAGGAATGCGGGTTGCTGGACTTTCCGTTGTGTCCGTTGCTGTCTCTTCTGGCAGTGCGCTAAATGAATTATGCAGTTTGATATCCTGGAGCCATTGTTTTTTTTCTAGTGTTTCGGTTTTCCTTTCATTTGCGAACGGGGTTACTTTAAGTTTTTTTGCAGGTAGTTGCCACCGTTCAGCTTTCTTCGTGGTGTGTTGGTTCGTTGTCCCCGTCGTTGGCTTGTGATATTTCCATGTTATCGTCATTTTTTTCTGCATATGTAGAGTCTGTAGCTCTATTTATAAAATATGTTTCTCCTGTGTTTGTTATTTTTATTGGTGGAATCTGCATGATCCCACATATTGTCGATGGGCGTTTACTTTGCCGCTTTCTCTTTCCTCTTGCCGCACTTTCACTGGAGCACTGTTTCGCACGTCCGTTTAGGTCGCCTGCACGGGCGGAACTGACTTAAACAGTGATGCAAACAAAGAAAGGAAAGACACGAAGAAGAAGAAATGGAGAAAATAAGGAAGATCAAGACAGAACAAGAAGCATGGAAATACATAAATAAATATAGAAGAAGTAGAGAAGGTATAGATGAGGATATAAGCGAAGGAGAGTGGAGAAACCACTTGATGGAAATTTTCGAAGGAACAGAGCACAAGGGGGGCAGAAAAACGGGGGGTAATGGAGAGGAAGAGAAACTAATGGAGGAGAGAGAAGATAATATAGAGAAAGAATAGGTGATATACTAGCTAAGAAACTTGAAGGAAAAGAAAGCAATGGGGGAAGACGGGTTAGAAAATGAGGTATGGAAGTATGCACCGAAGGAAGTGGGGGAGGCGTCATGGGAGTTGTTGAGGAAAATATGGAATGGGAAGGTGATACCAGAAGATTGGAAAAAAGGTGTAATATGCCCAATATATAAAAAGGGGGACAAGAGAATAGCGAAGAACTACAGAGGAGAGGAGATAAAGAGAGAGAAACTGAAGGAGAAAATGAGGAAAATGGGGGTTAGCGAAAAACTAACCCGAAGGATTAAAGAGATATATTCTGAAACAAAGAATATAGTGAGAGTCAAGGAACACAACACAAAAGAATTTTGGACTGTGAGGGGAGTCAGACAAAGATGCTCGTTGAGCTCGACATTATTCAATATCTACGTGACAGGACTGGAAGAAGGACTAAGGAAAGGACAAGTTGAGGGCATAGTAGTAGGAGAAAGAGTATGGTCATTAATATATGCAGACGATATTGTGCTGATGGCGGACAGTGAAGTGCAGCTAAAAGAAATGTTAATGAGGTTCAAAAAATTTTTAAAGAAAGCAGAATTAGAACTGAGCACGGAAAAGACTAAAATAGTAGTGTACGAAAAAAGAAGAAACTAAAGGAGACAAAGGAAATGGGAATGGGGAGAGCAGGAATTAGAAGAAGTGGTCGAGATAAGATACCTAGGGTACATACTACAGAAAAACGGCAGCGATGAGAAACACATACAAGACAGGAAAAAGAGAGCAACGATAGCAACGAAGAAAACATGCAGCGTGAGAGAAAGAATATTCAAACAGGACTACAAAAGGAGAATGAAGATGTATAGAGCACTGGTAGAGAGCATGGCGCTGTTTGGAGCAGAGGTATGGGGCTGGAACATGGAAGAAAGACTTGATAAAGTACAAAGAAGATATGCGAAATGGATATTAGGCTTAGATATGACAACACCCAATTACATATTAATAGAAGAATGCAAGATAATAGAAATAAAAGAAAAAGCATTAAAAAGAGTAGCAAGATATGAAGAGAAAGAAAAAGTGAAAGAAGTGAGAAAGGTGATATTGACCTTAGGCTCGAGGCGACAACCAGTCGCCGAACGTAGCCGCGGTCAAGGGGTGAACACTTTGTCCAACAAAGGTATGGGGTAATAGTATAGCTCTCCTTAAAGAAGAAATAGTTGTAGCGGCACTCAATAGTAAACGGTTCCAACGGTTTCTGTCTCGTGGCTCGCCACACACAGACCGTATTCTTCGGGCAAGATGATTACCAGATGTCGATGCATCTCCACAGTACATGTTCAGCTAGCCTGAGGACCCGCGATAAATCTTAGGACTTAGTTCAGTTTGCTGGTGAGTGCCGAAACGTGCAGACATGCGTCCAGTGCCCTGTGAAGTTCACAAAACTACACGTGACGCCCATCTGTCGAAAGCGAATCCAACAAATCTAGCTAAGTGTTCACACAGCCTCTCGACTAGTTTTTTTCATATTGAATTAACTAGCTCGATGATGGCCCAAACATCCCAAACAGGATCTCCGGAGCTAAGTTATAACACCGCCGTTTTTCCTCCCCCGTGGCAAAGAGGCAATACACCTCTCTTTGCAAACGACCAACACACGAAAAACGCATGCTGGAAACAATCAAGACAAATGTGAACAAGAGTCAAACTAAACCACCAGCTAGCCACGTGACCACCTACAACAGGTTCTCAATACTTGAGACTACAGAAGACTCCATGAACACAATCGAAACGGTAAATAATCTACATACCCAAAGAATTGCCCCTCCCCCGCCAATATTCATTCCCGACGTCATCGACATTCAAACAATGATAAAGTCCATCGAGAAAGATATCAGCAAAGAGGACAACAAATTAAAAATTAATAATAACCACGTAAAAATTCTGCCGACCAACCCAGACGCCTATAGAAAATTAACTAAGTTGCTAAAAACCTTGAATGAAAACTTCCACACATACCAGCTCAAGCAAGAAAGACCTTTTCGTGTGGTGCTACGCAATATCCACCACTCAGCCAATCTAGACGAACTAAAGTTCGAACTTTTAAAGCTTGGCCACGAAGTAACTAACATTAGCAACATTAGGCATAGAATCACGAAAAACCCACTATCCTTATTCTTTATTGACATAAACCAAAAACAAAACAATGAAGAAATTTACAACCTCAATCGTCTGATGAACTCAATAGCACAGATCGAACCACCTTTTGTAAAGAAAGAGATAGTGCAATGCAAAAGGTGCCGAAGGTACGGCCACACGCAGAAATACTGCAACCATAATTTCCGGTGCGTTAAATGTGCAGGTAGTCACCCCACTGACCAATGCACTAAATCCCCAGAAACCCCCGCCAAGTGCATCAAGGAGAGCATCCTGCGAACTACAAAGGATGCTTAGCCTATAAAATACTGCACAATAATAAGTACCGTAAACCCAGAGCCAAGGAGATAACCAGACCCCAAGAACCCAGACTCCAAAAATTCTCCACACCATCAATCTCCTATGCCCAGGCAGTACAAGGAAATATAAACAATACGAAAACCCACAGTGACCACTCACAAAATATTGTTCCCATCTCACGAAACACAGACAACTTCACCAGACTCGAAAAACTAATCGAGAAACAAACAGAACAAATCAACAACTTACTTTCATTACTAACACTTTTCATGGATAAATTAATACGCACAGAAGCAAAATAAAACCAATGCGTATAGTTCTGTGGAACGCCAACGGTCTAGCTCAGCGCAAATTTGAACTAGAACTCTTCTTAAAACAACAGCAAATCGACGTAATGCTCATATCTGAAACCCACTTCACCGATAAAAACTATCTCAAAGTAAACGGCTATAACTTCTACCATACCCAACATCCCAGTGAAAAGACGCACGGCGGCACCGGAATCATTATCAAATCCAGCATTAAGCATTACGAGCTTCCATCATTCCAGAAAGACTACCTCCAAGTTACAAACGTAGCAATAGAAGACTGCCATGGTACAATCACCACTTCAGCGGTATATTGCCCTCCCAGACACTCAATTGCTAAAGAAAACTTTGATAACTTCCTTGAAGCTCTGGACAATAGATTCATAGCTGGAGGAGAGTATAACGCCAAACATACCCAATAGGGCAGCAGACTTATCACAGTAAAAACCTCTTGAATAGCATAATCACCAACAATCTCAACTACCTCACTACATATGAACCCACATACTGGCCCACTGACACTAACAAAATTCCTGATTTACTTGACTTCTTCATAACCAAAAATATCTCGCCTAGATATGTCCAAATCAACTCCTCGGCGGAACTCTCTTCTGAGCAACAGTCTGTTCAGCAATAATTGAAAACCCACCTAATGGCTTTATTCATAACCAACCCACCAACTGGCAGCTCTTTAGAGAAGTCTTTAATCACTCAACCTTCGCCTCAATTTCACTAAAGACAAAGGAAGATATCGAAACAGCCACAGAATACTTAAACACGAGCATAATAAACGCTATCCGCTTCTCAAAACCTACTAAGGCTTCTATCAGTAAACGCGAATATCCCTATTACATATTAAACAATATCACAGAAAAGCGAAGACTAAGAAGAGTATGGCAAACCCATATAACACAGGACGACAAACGCAAGCTAAACAACGCAACCAGGAAGTTAACCAAAATCATTAAAAAATACAAAAATGACTGTTTCCAAAAGTACCTCATCAATTTGTCCCCCTTTCCCAACTCCAACTGCTCACTATGGAAGGCTTCCAGGAAACTCACGCGTCCCCCGCAAATAATCCCACCAATTCGCTGTCCGCAAGGCGGATGGGCACAAAGCCCTATAGAAAAAGCCAACCTCTTCGCCAACTACAAATCCAACATTTTTAAATCTCAATCCTCCATTACCGCTGCGGAAATAACAGAATACCTGCATTCTCCCTTCCAAATGTCTCTCCCCATTAAACCTTTCGCTTCTCTAAAGGTTACTGAATTAATCCATCGTCTGAAGCCCAAGAAAGCACCGAGACATGATCAAATAAGTAACAAAGCAATTAAGGAACTACCTGTAAAAGGGATTGCACTCATTTCTTCAATCTTCAACGCAATTCTTCGCCTTGAATACTATCCCAAAGCCTGGAAAACGTCACAAATCACGCTCATCCCTAATCCCGGAAAGCCAATACACGAAACTAGCTCCTATCGCCCAATTAGTCTTCTACCCACATTGTCAAAACTATTCGAAAAGTTGCTAACGAATCGACTCCTTCTACTTTTAGAGGATCTGAAAACTCTTCCAGATCATCAATTTGGTTTTCGGAAGCAGCATTCCACAATAGAGCAAATCCACCGAATAACACACAATATCAGCCAAACCCTCGAAAAGAAAAAATACTGCTTAGCGGTATTCCTTGATATTCAACAGGCATTCGACAAAGTATGGCATGAACGGTTTCTTCACAAACTTAAAAAAGTCCTACCACACACTGACTACTCTATCCTACAGTCCTACCCAAGCAAAGGACTATTCATGGTTAAATACGCATACGCCATTACCACAACTTTCCCAATAGAAGCGGCCATACCCCAAGGTAGTGTCCTCGGACCCTTGCTGTTCTCCATCTACACTGCCGATTTACCAATATCAACAGAAATAACTATAGCAACATTTGCTGATAACACAGCGCTATTAGCGTCCCACGCCAACCCGATAATTGCTTCATCCACTCTTCAACGAGATCTCGACTCTATGGAAAAGTGGTTCCATAAATGGGGCTTCAAAATTAATGAAAAAAAATCCACACATGTAACCTTCATGCTGCGAAAACAAATCTGTCCACAGGTCTCCATTAACAATATAACAGTTCCTAACAAGGACACAGTCAGATACCTGGAAATGACTCTGGACAGGTGATTAACATGGAAACAACACATCGTAGACAAATCTAAACAACTCAGGGACAAACTCAAAAAATTTTGAGTTTTTCGCTCCAACCTAAGCACACAGAACAAAATTACGCTCTATAAGACTGTAATAAAACCTGTCTGGACCTACGGAATCCAACTATGGGGAACAGCAAGTAATTCCAATATTGAAATACTCTAACGCTTCCAATCGAAAACGCTAAGATCCCTATTAAATGCACCCTGGTATGTTGAAAACGAAGAAATCCACGGCGACCTCAAGATACCTACAGTCAAGGATGAAATATACAAACCCAGAAGCAGATATAACACAAGAGTTATAACCACCACAACCCATTAGTCACCCAATTACTAGACACGACAGACCAGATCCGCAGACTAAAAAGAAAATACCCTCTAGATTAAATCCTTAGATTCTTCTAGAACCAACAATATAAAACTATTATAAGCCATGTCATTGTATCACGCCAAATGAAGTTACTGAAAATTCTCAACGAGAATTGATTGTAAATATTCTAATAAAAAAAAAGTACTTCTTGACAGACGCATCCGGATACGCCATGGGCGGCGTACTGCGTCAAGGACTAATCGGAAAAGACCTACCGATTGCGTACACCTCGAGATGAGTAAACACCGCCGAACAAAACTACCCCACCGTAGAAAAAGAATATCTGACAATCGTTTATAGCGCAATGCACTTCCGACCGTATCTATACGGAAAAATCATAAACTTTTGGTGTGGATGCATTCCATCGAGGATCCTACTTCAGGGATCTGGAAGTGGAGATTAATGTTGTCGGATTTTAATTCGATATCCGATACAAGATAGGCAGAGCGAACGCGAACACAGATGCTTTGTCTTGAAACGCCCCAGTGCTGTGTTTGCCGATCAGGAAGAGAGAAGATGATTGACTGGTTCCTCTTCTAACAAGATTTCAGTTGAATACCTCAACCGAGGACTCTGTGATATTCGAGGCCAAACCATGCGGACTACCTCAGTTCTGTGATCCAGGGAAACAAAGAAAAACTTTTACCCGCAAAACATTTTACCATAGAAGAAACACTTGCAAAATATTTTAATCAGGCACCGAAAATATCGATGAAAACTCTAACGAGAACGCATTCGATCAGGAAATAGGCGATATCGAAACGATAAGTGAGGAAAAATCTTCTGTCACGTTTTAATGAATGTTTGCTTGAACGTGAAGATGCAATTTGGAAACCAAATTCGAATTTCTAATTGGTACGGTAGTTGCTGCCACCAGAAACAGTCCAAAAACTATTTCAATTAGACTCGTTTTATTTATTGAGCCTTGCGACTGAATGGAATGAATCAATAACTTGCTTCACTTAGTTAAAGCGCAGAACTATATTGAATTATTCCAAAAGTCGTGCTCTTCGCGTGAAACGAATGATATCCCAAAACTTGTCGCATTTAATTAATGCGCGGCACTATTCAAAAATTCGAAACCGTTGTATTCTCTTAATGATTTAATTTATAAATTTCATATCATATATCATATGGGTAGCGTTAACTAGCTTTAGATGCAACTGGCAAATAAATTTCACGTTTCGGCTAATCTGGTACATGCAGGAATACTGGAGCGGGATAGGATTAATGTTCTTCGAAATAAATAATTGTGTTCGATATACAAGATTTATGTAATTTAACTAGGTTATGTTAATATCAATATGCAATGATTTTTCAAATTTACTCGTTTATAATTGTTATAATAAATATTATCAATATACTAATGTTTTATTCAAATTATACTCGAATATAATTGATATAATATGTATTTCATCAATATACAAATTTTTATTCGCACATTAATTTTATTATATTATAAAAATAAAAGTATCCGGTGTACAAGGATCTACTTAATTCAACTTTATTATTGACAAGTCCTATCTTTAGTCGTCTGAGTAATTAATATCACAAGAACTATAATAATCGCTGTTATATCGCGCAATACATCTGCACTCCATCCCGCGCTGCTTGACAGCCAACGGTCTACGTGCCGTCCTTCCGACCCTCAATAGGCCTAAGGACTCACCATAAACTTGAACTTCTAAATGCATTGTTCGCACATATGGTTTAAGTCAACCTGTTTGCCCGGAAAAACTTTCTAATCCTAGAAGTGTTTTCGGCTGGTTTTTAAAAGGGTCCTTAGGTTTACTACGCGCAATTAAGAATTATGGAGAAAGCGGGTAGTGGCCTCATACAAAAAACGGAGATGTACCTAACGGAAAATCCGGGTTTTCCCTTAAACGAAGACATCAACTAGCAACATTGGTAGGACGTTTCGCCCCACTCATCACTCATTAATATTGACTAACCAATGGACATCGCAGATAGTTGCCCTCACTTTACTAACGAAAGGTGTAAGCAACGAGTCTGTTTTCTTCACTCAAAAACCACACCCACGCCGAGCTTTCCTCCGTAATTGAGGAGAGCAAAGAGGGAGTCCAGTTCATTCTGTCATTCGGTTTAGTCTAGTCAGTCTGTTCAATCACTACTTCTATTACAACTCGAGGGCCTTCATCTATCAGAGTGCCGTTTCTCAAAATCTCGTCTACGTCCTTTATATCACGCGTAACGATGTAATTCATTGGTGTATTAATTGTTGGAAATATAAATTTTATAACCCTGTTAATCGCAGTGTCATACTACAACCATCCCTATTATCCTAACCGAAATAAGGGGATCGATCTATTCGTGGTGTCGATTATTACAATCGTAACGGGAATTTACAACTCCCGTTGACGCGTTTTCTCGCGACCGCGTCTCCCCGCGATAGCTCGAAAATACAATCGCTGTCATACAATACAGGCGATGATGCTCGAGACGTAAAGGAGTACGGCCCTTCTGGTTGAAACGCACGAGATTGTTCAGGTATCGTTGAATTAGAAGTCGAGAAACTAATTTCCGAGCGTTCGCTAGTTAATTTTAATTCTTCTTTACACTTTTCTTCTTCTCTTTTAATTTCGGCGGCTAACAGTTATTTAAACCAGCGTTCAGTACGTTCTCTGCTATTGGCACCGTCACCTCTATGATTCTTTCTTGATTTGGGCTTCTAACATGAACAAAGTTATTTTAGTGATTCTCTCCAACCTGTGTGGCTTCGCAAGCCTTTCCCAAAGATGAACGATATTTGATAACAATGAGACGAGTGCGAAAATCCGTAAGTGTCTTCAATCATTGAAAGCTCTGTAATCTTTTTTCTTTTTTCTTTTCTTTTTTTTTTTTTACGTGGAGGAAATCCGCACGGACACCAGGTCAATTCTGGGGGGGGGGGGGGGGGGAGTGGCGTGGTAGTGCCGGACTCCCACCGACTAAAACCTCCACGATGACCGACCCCGCTGCGATCGAAAGAGGGAACCGGTGCGAGCGACACACCGGGCCCCTCCCGCGCACAAAAATGCATCGTCTAGCATCCGCCGTAAAAGGCAGTCTGGTTCCCCTACCGGACTGCCTTGCGGTCCCGAGGCGCTGATCTATTAGCACCTAACTTTGACCCCCACCGGGGAGGACGGCGGCCTTGAAGCGCCTTGTCCAAGCGTGCCCGCGGCGTCTGCCGCGCCCCCGCCGGTCGATCTTCTCGGGGTGAGAGCTCCGCACCCTCACTCTTTCCGCTGCCTCCGTTTGAAGCATAACCTGCTCACAGAAGGAGGTCACGGCCCTCCTCCCTCTCCCGCTCACCAACAGTTCCGCGAGAATCGCCTGTGACGAGAGATCCCACCCGATTTCCGCGATGAGATCGCGGCGCAGCCGCGCCCACGCCGGAAAGAACTCTAACGTGTGCTGCGCCGAATCCACGCTCGCATCGCAGTGGTGGCAACGCGCGGTCGCTTCCTTCCTGATTCGGTGCAAGTATTCGCCAAAGCACCCGTGCCTGATGAGCACTGCGTCACCCAGTAAGTCAGGGGGGCCCGGTCCCATCCAATCAAACGTCCCAGTTTGGAAGGACGGTCTCCAGAACCCTTAGCCCCGCGCGCCCGCACTCATGTCGAGGCTGACAAGCCATCTGTCGAACAGGGCCCGTCGAGCTCGACCCTCAACGTCGTCGCCCACCGTCTCGATCCCGCCCGACAGACCCCGCGTGTGGAGGTAAATTTCGCAACACCACAGTGCCTGCAGTTCGAGCGGGGGGAACCCGGCGAACACCGCCGCTGCTGCCGCCGAAATGGTGCGGGAGCCCCTCACTACCCTGATGACCACCGTGTTGTGCAACCTCCTGACCTTCAGGAGACTGCGGCGGCTGGCCATCAAATCCTCTTATCAGTTCGGAGCTCCATAGAGGAGCCTCGATCGCACCACGCCGGCGTACAGACTTCGATACCGGGCCCGCCCAGCCGAGGCAGCAGACGTCCTAATGCATTCGCCGTCGCCTCGACTGATGGTGCCAGGCGCTCGAAGTGAGCACGGAAGGTCCAGTGACTGTCGAGAGTCAGGCCCAGGTATTTCATGCTGGTTCCGATCTCGATCTCAGCCCCCTCCAACCTCAGCCGATAGCCCGCTGGAGGCGTCCCGTGATCGGCCCTGCGACAGAACCAAATTGCCTCAGATTTCTCAGAGGGCACCCTCAGCCCCAATCCCTTGATCGCGGCGACCACGCGGGCCACAGCCAGTTCCGCCAGACGGACGGTTCCGTTCCACGCCGCGTCCCAGACCAGCACCAACGTGTCGTCGGCATAGCACGCCAGCGCCGTGTCCGGAGGCATCGGCACTCGAAGCATCGCGTCGTACGCTATGTTCCATAGCAGTGGACCTAGCACAGAGCCCTGCAGGACCCTGCGATACACCGCCCTCTCAATCATCCCCCCTCTACGGAGGTGGTAGGCGATGCTTCGGTCCCAGAGAAATGCCCGGATCACACCACGTATATACGCGGGTGCCCGATGAAACTCGAGGGCCCGGCGTATCCTGTCCCAGGGGATGCTGTTGAAGGCGTTGACCACGTCCAGCGACACGGCCAACACCAGGTAACCGCGCCGTTCGTCCCCGTCGACCAGGGAGCGGACACGGGCCACAGCGTCGGCCGTAGACCGTCCCCTCCGGAAACCAAACTGGCTGTCGTGCATTGCGGGAACACTCCGGGACAGGTGCGACTCGAGACGAGTCGCCACCACTCTTTCCAGTAGTTCACCAACCCCGTCCAAAAGGCACACCGGCTGATAGGCAGAAGGCGAGTCTAGAGAGCGTCCCGGCTTCAGCAGCAAGACCATCCGTGCCTCTTTCCTCAAGACGGTGAATTCGCCCCGAGAAAGACATCTGTCAAATAGACGCATTAATTTCTGGGCCAAGACCCCGGCTCCGTCCTTCCACAGGCGGGTCGGGACTCCGTCGGGGCCCGGAGCCTTCCGTGCTCCGATTCTCCCGACAGCCTCGGCCAATTCTTCCTCAGTGACTCTCGATTCCGGGCTCCAACTTCCCGCGGGATCCCGTGACTCTTCCCCCGACGCTTGGGGTTCTTGATCCTCCTCATCCCCTGTCCGTCGCTCCCGGGAACAGGGTGCCGACAACCTCCTTTAGGAACCGGGGATCCATGCTCTCCTTTCTGTCGTCCCATGAACGAAGTTTATTCAGTACCATCTTATAAGGGCGCCCAAAGGATTCGGCGTCGAGACTGGCCAGAAGCACGCCCCACGCCCGCCTCTTCGCCTCCTTGATGGCTCGCTGTAGGGGCCTCCGCGCTTCGCGGTGGGCCTCATACAGTCGAGCCACCGTGGCTTCGTCCTCTGGTCTAACGGCGCCGAGCACGGATGCACGCCTCGCGGAGACGAGCGATCCCCTCGGACCACCAGTACACCGCGCCGGCACGGCGCGTGGCTTCGAACCGCGGCATACATGAATTGCAGATGGCATGCAATTCGCACCTCAGCCGGGTTGCTCCCCCCCCCCCCTCCGCGTCCTCGTCAGTCGGAGATTCTTCCGACCAGGTGACGACTATGGCGGCCGCCGCCATGAAGTCCTCGTCGCAGTGGGTCGCCGCTCACCGCGGGAATTCTCTTCTCCTTCCCAGTGGGCCAGTCGGTCCGCTCGCATCGAGCGAAGTGTCGCCCATCGCACCCCTAACCGCCACCTCCATCAAAATGTAGATGTGGTTCGAGAGGGTCTCCTCTCCCTGGGTTTGCCCACGTGAGGTCCACTATGGACTCTCTCCGCCACGCCCCACACATGCTGGTCGACCCTCAGTTCATAAGCCGGAGGTCGAGCGCGGCCGTCCAGTCCTGCACGTCGCGCCCTCTTCCGTTGGTCCTACGGGAACTCCACGCCGTTGAGTGAGCGTCGAAGTCCCCGAGGACCAGTGACGGACAGGCGTCCAGGCGTCTCAAACAAGCCGCGAGCCCGTCCAGGAAGTAAGCATACTCCGTCTGGCTGGTGTTGGGCGACACGTATACTGCCACCACGGCTAGGTCGCCCCATTTCGCGGCCGCGAAGCCCCGTCCCCGCTCGATTAGCGAGCAGCAAGGGCTTCCCGCACTGACGTTCCAGAATATGGCAACTGAGCCGGTTAGGTCTCCAGCACCCCGTGACGTGTCGGGGATTCTTTATGGCTCGGCCACAGCTGCCAGACCAATCCGCCGCTCCAACAAGCTTTGGAACATTAAGTCCTGGGCCTGGCGGGCGCGGTTCAGATTGCACTGCAGGAACAGTTGTCCTCCTCCTCTTCTTCCGCTTACTTAGGGGAAGGCTTCGTTTCCATAGCCTCCTCCGGGCCGTTCCCCTTGCGTTTGGTGTATCCGACTTCTCCATCTTCTTTTCTGGCCTTCCGGGGGCCAATAGGCGGCGTCGTTTTCTTCCTCGTTGCCGCGTCCCAGCCATCGCCTGGAACGGTCCTTGCCCTCTGTGCGGTCCTCTTCTTACGGACCTGCAATTTGCAGGTCGGCGACCCCATGCGATGTGATGCTTGCAATCCCAGGTCCGTGCACACCGGACACCTAGGTGCTGGCGCCGAGCAGTCCCTCGCACGATGTCCTTCTGCTCCGCATCGATAGCAGCGCTCCGACCGGTCGACCGCCGACTTGCAGTCCCTGCGCACGTGACGCCGCTCCATGCACTTGAAGCACTGGAGCTGATGCGCCGGGAGAGGGGTAGCCCTCGCCGTTGACCAACCTATATTGATCTTACCTCCTGATCGGGCGTACCCTCCTCTGTTGATTTTCCTGGCCGCTGTCAGCAGGCAGCGTAGCCACACAGACCCGAGGCCCCGATGAGCGTAGCGTATGGGACCGATGCTGACCTCATCGTCGTGGCAGCTCCCGGCCTCGGCAACGGCGGCCGCCACCTCCTCCGGGGTGACCGAGTCGTCCAGTCCGGTCATTCTTAATTCGGCTGTCCTGCGCGGCACGGTCTCCTTGACGGGTAATTCCTTCAGCGTGGCCGCCATCCGTTCGGCCAGTCGGGATGCTGTACTCCCAGCGTCCTGGCCTGATATCTCGAACAGCACGCCCCCGGTGACTGCCTTCCTGAGTCTCGGCTCCTTGATGTCAAGTTCGGAGCGCTCTGTTTCCCTCCTCACTATTGATATCGCCTCCCTGTACGTGATGCCCGAGTCGTCCCTCACGGTGAGCAATACGGCGGCACACCATGGGGGTCGGGGAAGGCCGAGTACCTTCTTCTCGCGCGTATCCCGTCCATCGGCAGTGCGTCCCTTCCCTTTCGCGGCAGTCCGCGCTCCGTCACCACCTCCCTCTCGCCGCATGGATTCTCGCCCCGCGTGGGAACGCACCGGCGGCCGAGCGGCCACCTCCGCGAAAGTGCTCATCTTTATCCCCGACTCGCCATCGCCGGCCGGCGCCCCGCGTGCCGAGACCTCTGTTCGTAGCGTCGATGACGACAGAGACGGCGGTACTCACCCCCCGGATCGTGCGCCCTTGGTCGGCGCCTGGGCCGTTGGGAGAGGTTGCGCTGCTGGCTGCCTAGCTCTCCCTCTTCTACCCCTGTGACAGTCGTGAATCCTGCCTCGTCAGCCGACGACTCTATGGTCGACCGCGAGGTGTCTCTGGTCACCCGTAACCGTGCTTGCACGGTTCTTGCGGCGGCGGCAACATCCGTAGTACGGAGGATCGACCCCGCTGGCTTCATCTCCCGCCACCACTCCTCCAACTTGCGGAGGAGCCGGATCTTGATATCCTCTAGCGGGTCTCGAGGACCCGGGCCACTGGGTCTCGATTTGTCCGGTTCCCTGCTGTTGGTGCTACCCTCCAGCCCGTAGGGTCAGCAGGAGCGGCGCGGCGCTGTCCAGGGGCTGCGGGCGAGGCGGGGGTGGTGGACCCATAGTCGTTTCCCTTGGGTCCCCGGAGGCTTTTTTTTCGTCCCCCTCGCAGAGGTGATCCCGCCTTTTGTCCCTCGCTCTCGCTGTTAGGGCCCACGGCTGTCCTCTCCGCGCGCTTCCTGGTCAGCAGTTCCACCGACTCCCGGAGACGGCAAACCTCCTTTTCAAAAACATGCTCCCGCCTCCGCAGGTATGCGCCTTCCTCTTCCTCCTGACCGTGGGGCGTTCTCCCTGGTCGCACGTTCCTCGACCGGTCAGGTCCCCGCCCCGTCGCTTCGCGCCACGTCGCTGCCGTCGGTAGCGCCGCGGTTGGCCGCTGCGGCGGCTGCCACGATAGCGGCCTCGGCGTCGGTGTCGCTGTCAGTGTTCACCCCACGCCTCGCACCTCTCTTCTTCCTTTTTCCGGGGGCCGGCAGCCATGCGGAGTCCGAATCCCCCGCGGATGTGTTCCCCCGCCGCGTACGGCGTCCCGTGTCACCGACCCGACCGTTGGCGGCGAATGGGGTAAGGGCGGTACCCTCTGCGGTCCCTATGATCCAGCGGTAAGGCCGCTTGCCGTGCGCCCCCGCAGCGGCCGGAGAGGGAGAACACAACGGCGTTTCGTCGGCGGCGGATCCAACCCCCTGCCGTCTCCGCGCCGCAGCCGTGTCCCACCCCGTGAGGCTCCCGTGACTTCCTCGCCAGACGCAAGAGAGCGACCGGCGGCCAGGCAGCTCACCCCCGGACGGCCACGGTTGCTCGATGACGACGCAGCGGGGCCCGCTTTACAACCCGCGGCTGCGCCGTTACTGGGGTATCCCTCCCCTGCACCGTCAACGATTTTTTGTTTTGTCCTGTTATTCATATTCATATTTTTTCCTTCCATATCGCCAAGGTCGTCAACCAGAGTAGCCGTCCTGGTGCCACTCACTCTTTCGCACCCTCTTCCGGTCAAGGCCGGTGCAGGTTGACTGGGAACCCCACAAGGAGTTAAGGTGAATGGTCATGGCAGGTACGGGCCCACCAACTTATCTGAAGTTCTTCACACCGAATCGGCCATTAGTGGGTGCCCAAGGCTCTGATCCGCCACCGCTCGGCTATAGGGTAACATCAGATTCATCGGGGTTTCCCAGGGCGTGGTCCTACGCCCTGAGAGCCCGCACGCGCCTCGTGCTCCCCGAAGGCACAGTAATCTGCGCAACGTCTTCGGCCGCGTCAATCTCACCGGTTAATACAGCGAACGGTCGTTATAATTTCAATATGTCCTAAATAGAAACCACATTGCAGCAAGGAGAAAGGAGTGAAATTTGACCACGTAACCGGATCCCTGGCTTGCCCAGAATATAGAAGGCTGTTGAGAACGAAAAAATGAAGATATTGCAGATAAACCTCAACAGATGCAAGCTGACGCAGGACATGATGCACCAATGCGCGATCGAACTTAGGCCGGATATTATAATAATATTCGAGCCGAACAGGCAGCTACCGCACTGGTTTAATGACACCAAAGGAGACGCCTCGATATGGGTCACACTCCTCAATGGCAAACTTCCTGATGAAACAACAGAGGTCAAGAGCGACGGGATAGTGAGCGTCCGCGTCGGCGACGTCTTCTGCTTCAGCGGATACTGTTCGCCCAACATAAATAAACAAGCATACTCCAAGTACATAGACACGCTGTCAACTATGACGAAGAACGTTGCTAGAAGATACAAGGTCGTCATGGCCGGAGACTTCAACGCAAAGTCAACCTGTTGGGGAGGATCGACCACAGACAAGCGAGGGAGAATTTTAATGGAGGCATTAAGCGGCCACCGGGTGTTTCCAGTGTGGCTCAAGGAAAAGTACACCTTCTTCATGAACGGGAAGACGAGCTTCCCCGACATAATAAGTGTATCGAACAAAGTCAGCGAGTCACACGCCGGAACGGCGGTCTTGGACAAATACTCGGCCTCGGACCATCTGTACGTGCTCCACAGGTTTAAGGCGAGGAAGACTCGGACCGTATCGAAGTTCTACAGGTACGTGACCAAGGATATGTCGCCGGAGGAGTTCCTGAGCAGAATCGACGACACACTTAAGAAGGAGGACCTCAACGCGGCTATCGGAGCGGATGGGGCCGAGTTCTTGCAAAAGAGCATCGAAGGTACGTGCGAAGGGATGCTAAGGAAGGCGAACTGTGCGGCGAACCGCAAGTACGCGAACTACTGGTGGAACCCGATGATCGCGGAACTTAGAGCGCAGACGCACAAAGCGCTCAGGAAGGTGACGGGAGAAAGGAAGAAGAATGCCGGCAACACCGAGCCCCTCGTCAACGCCTACAAGGAGATCCGAAGGCAGTTAAAAAAGGAGATCGCCCGCAGCAAAAAAAAACAGCTTGGGCAGAATACTGCAAGATACTGGAGAGCGACCCTTGGGGCAAACCCTATCGCACGGTCATGAAGAGATGTAAAAGCAAGGGACCAACCAACGACATGCCGATCGACATGGTGAAGGCAGTCCTACAGAGGCTATTCACCATGGGACACGGACCCTCCCATTACGAGGGCCGCGAAGAGGCAGAGACCGAAGAAGAAGGAGACATCAGCCTCAGCGTCGCCATCGGCGAAGGCGATGTCTTCGATGTCGCCAGAAGAGTGAACACCAAGAAGGCTGCAGGAGTCGATGGCGTGCCGGGCGAGATCGCGAAGCTGATAGCGAGTCGCAGGAGCGAGCTCGTGACAAGGGCGTTCAACGGCATCACCGAACCAGGAAGGATCCCAGACTGCTGGAAGACGGCCAGAGTAATACTGCTAAGGAAACCGGGAAAGGATCCCAGTCTCCCTAACGCGTACCGGCCGATAAGCATACTCCCAGCCATGAGCAAGATCTGGGAAAAATGCTTTAAGAAGATCATCGAGAGATGCATCGCAATGGACCCGTTCCATCGGAGGCAATATGGCTTCAGAAAGAAGAGGAGTACGGTAGATGCCATCACGCAGGTGATGAAGTTTGCCAACATCTGCAAACAGAAGAAGGTAATATGCGTGATGATTGCCCTGGACATTAGCAATGCCTTCAATTCGCTCAGCTGGAAGAGCAACCGCCTTCGCAGACGATCTGGCCATCACGTGTTCTGTCGGGAGGAACGAAGAGGCCTCCGTCAAGGTCAACACGATGCTAAGGATCGCCAACGATTGGTGCACGAGTGTCGGGCTCACACTGGCGTGAGAAAAGACGGAAGTCATGTTCATCACAAGGTTGCGAGTGCCGAGAGTGGTGAAACTCAGGTTGGGCTCTTCGGACATCGAAACGGTTGATCGCATCAAGTATCTCGGAGTCATCATCGACACCAGTCGGAGGTTCGTTGCGCATATCGAGATGGTGTGTAATAGAGCCGACAAGTTAATAGGAGCCCTCAGGGGAATACTACCCAACATCAACGGGCCGCCCAGCTTGGCTCGTAGGCTCTACTACAATGTGTGGGAGTCCATCGTAACTTACGGAGCACCGGTGTGGGCTAGAGCAGCGAATACCGATAAGAACAGGAAAAAGCTGAAACGAGCACAACGAACGGCCCTGTGCATAACAACGACGGCATACCGTACCGTCTCCCACGCGGCACTTTGCGTGTTGGCCGGGAATCTCCCGATTTACATAAAGATAAAGATGCTCGGAGAGACTTACGAGAGGAACAAGATCCATGAGTCTAGGATTGGCGCGGATGACGGCTGCAAGCTGAAGGCGGAACTGGAGGCGATTCGCAAGAAGGCCCAAGAGGAGTGGCAGAAGGAGTGGGACAACTACAAAAAGGAGAATATCACAAGGAAATTATTACCGAGTGCGCTTCTATTTACC
Organism: Bombus affinis; assembly: GCF_024516045.1. Lineage (NCBI taxonomy): Eukaryota > Metazoa > Arthropoda > Insecta > Hymenoptera > Apidae > Bombus > Bombus affinis. Next base: position 3,264,250 of record NC_066351.1, read on the forward strand.
AAAAAGAAGATGGACATCGATCATCACACCATGCAGCTGCTAACCGGGCATGGGAGCTTCGGTGTCTATAGGAAGAGGATTGGCAAGGACAGCGACAGCAACTGTCTCGACTGTGGAGACCCTAACGACGATGCAGAGCACGCCCTCTTCGCGTGCCCGAAGTGGACGGACAGAAGGATCGAGCTGAAGAACGCTCTTGGCGAGAAGATAGACGTGGACAATCTGATCGCCACGGTGACCGCCAAGAACGAGTGCTGGAATAAATTCAGGCAATTCTGCAAGACCGTCATGTGTCACAGGAGGGTGACAGCGAGGGCCTGGGAAGAGGCAAGGAGGAGAACGAGAGAAACAACAACTAGGTGGAGCAATGAAAGCAAGAATACAAAACAACGAAAAACCGCAGAAGGAGATCAGCCCAGTATTCTGAACTGGCTGAGAAGATGACATGAGCAGGAACTGCCCGAAGAAGTAGATACAACGGGGCACGAAAGGACAACCCTGATGACTGCCAACAGGTTTTACCGGGGTTGTCTGTCCTCAAAGCGGAGGAAGAAGGAGGAGGGGATTTTAGTGGGTATGGCAACGACATCCGACCGACTCCCACATAACCCAGTGATGCGGGTCACTGGGCATGCGTAATAGCATTTTCCCCTCCTCACGCGAAAAAAAAAAATAGAAACCACATTAATCGTATACGTGATATTCTCGATTGTCAATTATAACTGTCGCCGAATAATTTTATTTCGATGCCGAGTGTCGTACAACCGTGAAATTACCAGAGAAGAGAATATACAAAATTAAAATTCTCACCTTGAGCAAGTGTGTTGGCGATCGCTCTCGGATGTACTGTCACGTCCCACGCTCCGCACGTGCCGCAACGAAAACATAGATAACCGCAATACACAAACAACGCAAGTGTCAACTCGTATACCTAGAAACAAACACACAGTGCAATGAAAATGGAAATTCATTAATAAAATTTATTAAACATAGTTTATTATTCATATATACATATATGAGATCGATATTCTAATAATAGACATAAAATTTATTAAATTGTCTGTCCTATTAGAAAATTACATCCTGAAGATATACATATACATTTGTGTAATACATTACTAAATCATACATAGACCAAGCGAAACATAACAAAACAATGCAAATGATACACAAAATGCAACCTCAACAAGGGCAAGCAGCCACGCGACCGGCACATTCCACTGGTATCAGTAACGAAGGCCATGGAAGGATCGCAGACGCAGCATCAGCAAAATACGACCACCTGCAACATGTACATTCTTCCAAGCACCTTGTATGACATTAACACCAAGCAAAACGTGAGATGATCAAGAAGACGAAATTTCAGCAAAGTGTGAGATAATCAAGAAAACAAGAACCCCAGCGGAAATAGGTAGTTACGATATTCATAAATTGTCACGTAGTAATGGTACAATTACAAAAGAAATAATCGGTCACGTGACAATTAGGAAGAATATAAAGAGAGATTCAATACTCAATAGAGAGTTGTTAGAGAGCAGTTTTAATTGAGCTGGTTTTTCCAAGTTCAGAATTTAATTGAAAGTAGTGTTGAAAGTAGTTAGAGTTCAGTTTTAATTAAGAGCAGTCAGATGTCAGTCTTAATTGGAAACAGTGAGTTTAACTTAAAGAGTATTGTAAGAGTATTGCACTTAAGGTTCGGTATTAACTTGAGATTCGGTGATTCATTTGTTCTTTTGTTCATTCGCAAGTCGATCCGTCTGCGTCAAAGAAACAATCTAGTACATATTGTAATTCCGTTTAATAAAATTGTTAATTAAGTTCGAAAATCCGAAACATCGAGTAACTAATCGCGAAACAAAATTTAATTGTTAAAACCGATTCATCGCCAAACCATACTCACACCTGATCGACTCCACAGATCAAACAAGGTAGGAGATTCGAAATTGTACACCCTCTTCCTTTCTTTTTTTTACTTTTAATTGAACAAAGTTGTCTTCAAACGAAAGTATCCGTCGGCAGCTATAGTTGACAGATAGAAGTATCAAGTAAATAACTCACATAAAATTTCATTCGAACATCTTGAATTCACTACAATTATTCTCTGTATCGACCAGTGATCACGGTGTTTTCAATCATTGGAAACATCTATGGTTTTCGTTTTCCTCTTCCCACCGTTAGCAGATTGCTCATCCTTGGGCGAGGCCTACGAAACCACACGGATTGTTTACAGAGAATATAATTACAAAATTGAGATAAACGTTCTTGCTCAACATTTAATAAATTGTTTGGAATAAACTCAATCAGCTTTCGATCTATTTTGTTTACAATCGTTCGCTGTATCAACCAGTGATTACGGTGTTTTCGTCACAGAAAACATCTAAGGTTTTCGTTTTCCTCTTCCCACCGTTAGCAGACTGCTCATCCTTGGGTGAGGCCTACGAAGCCACACTGATTGTCTACAGTGAACTCAGTCACCAAATAAAATAATCATTTACTCATTTACGACTTTACTTGTTGTCAAGAACGAATTATAATTCCATGACGAAATCGAGAAAGAATAGAAAAGATAAAAGTCACCTCAGCAAAAAGCGAGCCGAACGTTGGTACAAACGATTAATTGCTGCAGAAATAAAAAAGGAAGAGAGGAGGCATCGAGAAGAATTAGAATCAAATCGCGAAGGTTCACCACCTAGTCTTTCGTCCTCAAATTCACCAATTTCCGAACACTGCGAGGCGCATTCCTTTCGATCTCGTTCGCCATCGCCCACATCACACCATAACATTTGTTATTAATCTTATTGGTACGAATAAATATTATCCTACCAAACATTTGTAAAATTTATCCAGTTAAAAACTAGAATATTTATTGTACATCGCTGTATAATATATCTACATTTGCATCCGACGATACTTATTGCTGATATTGTAATACCTTGAATCAACTAACAACGAATAAATTAAAATATAGTTAAACCAACATAACTCTGTCAGACGAAATAAATACGTTGCCAATTGTCTATCCCTAATAACTTTAATCCTCTCCCGTGCCAGTATTCCTGCGCATAGCAGGTTAGCCGAAAGGTGGAATTCATTTGCCAGTTGCATCAAACGTAAGTCAACGCTACCCATTAAATACGAGTTAGTAGATAATAGACTCTCACCTAGTTGAAACCCCACGACAGACAGGGTACAAGGTTTGTTTTTCTACAGGCAAGAAAGTGCTTACAGAGGCACTTCCAGTCTGGGAAATCAACATACACAACAGACAAGGGTATATGGTTTGTTTTCCTACAGGCAAGAAAGTGCTTACAGAGGCACTTCCAGTCTGGGAATTCAAAAGACACGACAGACGAAGGTACAACGTTTGTTTTCCTACAGGCAAGAAGGTGCTTACAGAGGCACTTCCAGACTGGGAATCCAAAAGACACGATAGACAAACAATACCCATCATACACTAACACTCCCAACTTAAAGAAAATAATAATAATAAAAGGAAATTCTTTGAAATAGTTCTTAGACTATTTCTGGTGGCAGCAACTACCATATTAATCGGACATCTCGATTAATATTTCATAAACAATCATACCATTTCAATTTTCCCCTTCCGATTAAACTGAAGATAACACAACAAAAAATTTTATCTGGATTTAATCCAGACTAACACGGAAGGCATAGCACAATCAAATCGAACATAACAGAACGTAACAGTACAACTTGTCGGTTAGTCGAACCGTAACAAACTTATTTCGACTCAGCAGTCAGCACAATTAATACTTATAAATTTTCAATTAACTCGATTTCGATTGACACTAACTAGTTGATTAACTATTCACAATTGACTGACAGACTGACGGATGTAAACTCTTCGGTTGACAAATGGTAACTAACTGCTCTAAGTCTCTACGTTTATTTATATCAAAGTCTACCGTAGGATAATCGTCACGTGACAGATTGTTCCCATGGGAACCGCAACGCTGCCGTTTAATCTTCTCATCGACGCTACGTTACAGGATGTGTATAATGTAATCGCTTATTCTTCGCTGATGCTACGTCTGCTTGTTATCTTGTTTACTCCGTGTCTTAATCTCTCAGCTTTCTATCGACGCTATGTGTGTGAATGTCAAGGTCGCTCGCGGACAACTCGGTAACTATAACTCGGATAATGACTCGGATAATAACTCGGAGATATTGATCGATAATTCGTAGATACTCGGTATATACTAACTTGCTCCCGATCGCATATTTAGACTTGTCGGGGGGAGTCGGAAAATTTGAATTTGTCTTAGATCGACAGTTGCCCGTAACGGTGACTTTGTTTTCTTCGGAGTTTATCTATCGATATGTTTCGTGCGTCAAGGCGGTGTCCGTGTTCCGAGGTACTACCACAGCATGAGTCGTTCTTGATCTGCGTCGTCCTATGACTCATCTGCCGCTACATGTTTTAGTCTAGCGCAAGAAGAAGAAGCAACGTAAGAGATATAAGTTAAACGGTACAATGCAGCGCTGTAAACATGGAGGTGTGAGATATCGAGAACAGGAGCAAAGATCACTCATGCGTCGACAGTTTCTCTCTGCCTGTCTTGACGCTGCAAATCCTCCGTCGCCGTCGTCCTCTGATGATTCTCCCATCATCGATGTGATATTGTCTGATGAGGAGACTAGAAATGTTCACGATCCATCAATTCTATTACTACTAACGAGTGTGCGAAGGTCCGACTGCCCGAGGAGATTCACGTCGATGTTTTGGGTGCTCGCCTGCGTCATCACTTTTTAGGCCAGGGAGGAGTAATATGGGATGAAAACAGCGTTCAAACGTCAAAATATCTCGAACAGGAGAGAAATAGGAGCAAATCTCATGCGAAATCATTAAGTGAATGCATTTGGCGCTATGTTGGGATTGCTACGACGCCGAAGCAGGCATGCACTACATTCGGCAAGTAAAATGAAGTGATAATAGCTTACAAACGGAATAATATCTCCAGCGGGAGCGAAATAACAATAAATCTCATGAAAAATCACGAGACGATTGCATTTTGCGCGATGCAGGGCTTGTCTCAACGTTGAGACAAGTGTGCACTATATTTGTCGTGTTACATGTCGTGAAAACAGTGTACAAAAGTCAAAATGTCTCCAGCCGGAGCGAAATAACAGCAAATCTTGAATAGCAAAATCCAATTTTATCTATTTTATCCAACTCTAATCCTCTCCCGTGCCAGTACTCCTGTCCATAGCAGGTTAACCGAAAAGTGGAATTCATTTGCCAGTTGCATCGAAGGCTAGTTAACGCTACCCGTTAACACATATATTATTGAATAAAACTCCCACGACGGGTTTGACCAATCACGACGAACGTAAGGTACAACGAGTTGTAATTCTCCAGGCGTGAGTCACTTCTTGACGCGACAAGAGTTCTGGGATCCCAAGCAAGTTGTTACTAAAGTCTCGACAAACGTAAGGTACAACAAGTTATAATTCCCCAAACGTAAGTCGCCTCCTAACGCGACTCGAGTATTGGGATTTCAATCAAGATATACATAAGACGCAATAGACGTAAGAACATCCATAATATACCAGCACTCATAATACAAACAAAATAATAATAATAATAATAATAATAATAATAAATAGAAATAATAAAAAAATTATTTTTGAAATAGTCCTTAGACTATTTCCGGTGGCCGCAACTACGGTATTGGTCGGCACATTGGAATTTACATTTCAAATATTAAATTCCTTTTCTTTATAATCTAAAATTAACGACAAATACGACTGAAACTAGAACGTAACAAAACATTTCCAGTAGGAAAGAAATAGCAGCGCTTCACAGGAAAAATCTTCGAATGATTGCATTACGCTCAAAGTTGGGCTTGATGCGACTATGAAACAGATGTGCATAGCATTCGTGGTGTGAAATCGAGGAAAAATTGCGTTTAAACGGCGAAATATTTCCAACAGGAGCGAAATAACGCTCAGTTGTCGTCAAAATCGAGTAAATGTTTGCGATTTGCGCACTGTTGGACTTGTTTCGTAGCAAAAAGAGGCGTGCACTACATTCGGCGTGTAAAATGCAATGAAAATAGCGCTTAAACGCCGAAATATCTACAAAACTAGCGAAATAACGCTCAGTTTTCGTCAAAATCGTGAAAATAGTCGCATTCTGCGAACAGTAGGAATTGTTTTGATGCTAAAAACTGTGTGCATTACATTCCGCCTGTAAAATGCAACGAAAACAGCGTTTGAACGTCGAAATATTTCCAACAGGAGCGAAATAACGATCAGTTTTCATCAAAGTCGAGTAAATGGCTACTGTTTTCGTGCTGCTGTGCTTGTTTCGTGGAGTAATATCGAGCAAAAATGGCGTTTAGACATCGAAATATCTCCAACAGGAGAGAAATAACAGTCAGTTTTCATTAAAATCGAGAAAATGGCTGCGATTTGCGCACAGTTCGGCTTGTATTGACGCTAAAAACGGTGTGCACTATATTCCGCGAGTAACATGCAATGAAAATAGGGTTTAAATGTCGAAATATCACCAACAGGAGCGAAATTATTCTCAGTTTTCGTGAAAATCGTGTAAAAGGTCGTATTCTTGGCACAGTTGGGCATATTTCGAAAACAAAACAGGCGTGTAGTACATTCGGGGTTTAAAATGCAAAAAAAGTAGCATTTAAGCGTCGAAATAACTTCAACAGGAGAGAAATAACACTCAGTTTTCGCCAAAATCGAGTAAATGGTCGCATTTAGCGGACATTTAGGCTTGTTTCGGCGATGAAACTGGCGTGCATATAATTCGTCGTGTAAAATGCAATGGAAATAGCGTTAGAACGGCGAAATATCTACAAAACTAGCGAAATAACGCTCAGTTTTCGTCAAAATCGTGCAAATAGTCGCATTCTGCGAACAATAGGAATTGTTTGATGCTAAAAACTGTGTGCATTACACTCCGCGTGTGAAATGCAACGAAAACAGCGTTTGAACGTCGAAATAATTCCAACAGGAGTAAAATAACGATCAGTTTTCATCAAAGTCGAGTATATGGCTACGTTTTTCGTGCTGCTGTGCTTGTTTCGACGATGAAACTGTCGTGCATAGAATACGTGAAGTAATATCGAGCAAAAATAGCGTTTAGACATCGAAATATCTCCAACAGGACGAAATAACGCTCAGGTTTCGTCAAAATCGTGTAAATGGTTACATTTTGCGCTCAGTTGGACTTGTTTCGACGCTAAAAAACGGCGAGCATAGCACTCGGCGTGTAAAATGAAATGGAAACAGCGTATAAACGTCGAAATATCGCCAACAATAGCGAAATAACGCTGAGTTTGTCGTCAAAATCGAGTAAATAGTCGCATTTTTCGCACAGTTAGGCTTGTCTCGACGCTAAAAACGGCGTGCATAGCATTCGGCGTCGAAAATGCAATGGAAGTAGCGTTTAAACTTCGAAATATCTACAAACAATAGTGAAATAACGCTCAGTTAGACGTCAAAATCGAGTAAAAGGCCGCATTTAGCGGACAGTTAAGCTTGTTTCGACGATGAAACTGGCGTGCATATAATTCGGCGTGTAAAATGCAATGGAAATAGCGTTTGAACGGCGAAATATCTACAAAACAAGCGAAATAACGCTCAGTTTTCGTCAAAATCGTGCAAATAGTCGCATTCTGCGAACAGTAGGAATTGTTTTGATGCTAAAAACAGTGTGCACAATATTCCGCGTGTAAAATGCAATGAAAATAGGGTTTAAATTTCGAAATATCACCAACAGGAGCGAAATTATTCTCAGTTTTCGTGAAAATCGTGTAAAAGGTCGCATTCTTTGCACAGTTGGGCATATTTCGAAAACAAAACAGGCGTGTAGTACATTCGGCGTTTAAAATGCAGAGAAAGTAGCGTTTAAGCGTCGAAATATCTTCAACAGGAGAGAAATAACTCTCAGTTTTCGTCAAAATCGAGTAAATGGTCGCATTTAGCGGACAGTTAAGCTTGTTTCGACGATGAAACTGTCGTGCATAGAATACGTGAAGTAATATCGAGCAAAAATAGCGTTTAGACATCGAAATATCTCCAACAGGACGAAATAACGCTCAGTTTTCGTCAAAATCGTGTAAATGGTTACATTTTGCGCTCAGTTGGACTTGTTTCGACACTAAAAACAGCTTGCATAGCATTCGACGTGTAAAATGCAATGGAAGTAGCGTTTAAACTTCGAAATATCTACAAACAATAGTGAAATAACTCACAGTTAGACGTCAAAATCGAGTAAAAGGCCGCATTCTGCGAACAGTAGGAAGTGTTTTGATGCTAAAAACTGTGTGCATTACACTCCGCTTGTAAAATGCAACAAAAACAGCGTTTGAACGTCGAAATAATTCCAACAGGAGTGAAATAACGATCAGTTTTCATCAAAGTCGAGTATATGGCTACGTTTTTCGTGCTGCTTTGCTTGCTTCGACGATGAAACTGTCGTGCATAGAATACGTGCAGTAATATCGAGCAAAAATAGTGTTTAGACATCGAAATATATCCAACAGGAGCGAAATAACGGTCAGTTTTCATTAAAATCGAGGAAATGGCTGCGATTTGCGCACAGTTGGGCTTGTTTCGACGCTAAAAACGGTGTGCACTATATTCCGCGAGTAAAATGCAATGAAAATAGGTTTTAAATGTCGAAATATCTCCAACAGGACGAAATAACGCTCAGTTTTCATTAAAATCGAGGAAATGGCTGCGATTTGCGCAAAGTTGGGCTTGTTTCGACGATGAAACTGACGTGCATAGCACTCGGCGTGTAAAATGAAATGGCAATAGCGTATAAACGTCGAAATATCGCCAACAATAGCGAAATAACGCTCAGTTTGTCGTCAAAATCGAGTAAATAGTCGCATTTTGCGTACAGTAGGGCTTGATTCGACGGAAAAAAAAACAGCTTGCATAGCATTCGACGTGTAAAATGCAATGGAAATAGCGTTTAAACGTCGAAATATCTTCAACAGGAGTGAAATAAGGATCAGTTTTCATCAAAGTCGAGTATATGTTCGCATTTTGCGCACAGCTGGGCTTGTTTCCGCCATGAGACTCGTGTGCACTACGTTCGGCGTGTAAAATGCAATGAAAATAGCGCTTAAACGCCGAAATATCTCAAAACTAGCGATATAACGCTCAGTTTTCGTCAAAATCGTGCAAATAGTCGCATTCTGCGAACAGTAGGAATTGTTTTGATGCTAAAAACTGTGTGCACAATATTCCGCGTGTAAAATGCAATGAAAATAGGGTTTAAATGTCGAAATATCACCAACAGGAGCGAAATTATTCTCAGTTTTCGTGAAAATCGTGTAATAGGTCGCATTCTTGGCACAGTTGGGCATATTTCGAAAACAAAACAGGGGTGTAGTACATTCGGCGTTTAAAATGCAATGAAAGTAGCGTTTAAGCGTCGAAATATCTTCAACAGGAGAGAAATAACTCTCAGTTTTCGTCAAAATCGAGTAAATGGTCACATTTAGCGGACAGTTAAGCTTGTTTCGACGATGAAACTGGCGTGCACATAATGCGGCGTGCAAAATGCAATGGAAATAGCGTCTGAACGGCGAAATATCTTCAACAGGAGTGAAATAACGACCAGTTTTCATCAAAGTCGAGTGTATGTTCGCATTTTGCGCACAGTTGGGCTTGTTTCGGCCATGAGACTCGTGTGCACTACGTTCGACGTGTAAAATGCAATGGAAATAACGTTTAAACGTCGAAATATCAAAAACAATAGTGAAATAACTCTCAGTTTTCGTCTAATTCGTGTAAATAGTCGCATTTTGCGTACAGTTGGGCTTGGTTCGACGCTAAAAACAGCTTGCATAGCATTCGACGTGTAAAATGAAATGGAAATAGCGTATAAACGTCGAAATATCGCCAACAATAGCATAATAACGCTCAGTTTGTCGTCAAAATCGAGTAAATAGTCGCATTTTGCGCACAGTTGGGCTTGTTTCGACGCTAAAAACGGTGTGCACTGTATTCCGCGAGTAAAATGCAATGAAAATAGGTTTTAAATGTCGAAATATCTCCAACAGGACGAAATAACGCTCAGTTTTCATTAAAATCGAGGAAATGGCTGCGATTTGCGCACAGTTGGGCTTGTTTCGACGATGAAACTGACGTGCATAGCACTCGGCGTGTAAAATGAAATGGCAATAGCGTATAAACGTCGAAATATCGCTAACAATAGCGAAATAACTCTCAGTTTGTCGTCAAAATCGAGTAAATGGTCGCATTTAGCGGACAGTTAAGCTTGTTTCGGCGATGAAACTGGCGTGCATATAATTCGGCGTGTAAAATGCAATGGAAATAGCGTTTGAACGGCAAAATATCTACAAAACTAGCGAAATAACGCTCAGTTTTCGACAAAATCGTGCAAATAATCGTATTCTGCGAACGGTAGGAATTGTTTTGATGCTAAAAACGGTGTGCACAATATTCCGCGTGTAAAATGCAATGAAAATAGGTTTTAAATGTCGAAATATCTCCAACAGGACGAAATAACGCTCAGTTTTCATTAAAATCGAGGAAGTGGCTGCGATTTGCGCACAGTTGGGCTTGTTTCGACGATGAAACTGACGTGCATAGCACTAGGCGTGTAAAATGAAATGGAAATAGGTCATAAACGTCGAAATATCTCCAACAATAGTGAAATAACGCTCAGTTTTCGTCTAATTCGAGTAAATAGTCGCATTTTGCGTACAGTTGGGCTTGATACGACGCTAAAAACAGCTTGCATAGCATTCGACGTGTAAAATGAAATGGAAATAGCGTATAAACGTCGAAATATCGCCAACAATAGCGAAATAACGCTTAGTTTGTAGTCAAAATCGAGTAAATAGTCGCATTTTGCGCACAGTTGGTCTTGTTTCGGCCATAAAACTCGTGTGCACTACGTTCGGCGTGTAAAATGCAATGAAAATACCGCTTAAACGCTGAAATATCTCCAAAACTAGCGATATAACGCACAGTTTTCGTCAAAATCGTGCAAATAGTCGCATTCTGCGAACAGTAGGAATTGGTTTCATGCTAAAAACGGTGTGCACAATATTCCGCGTGTAAAATGCAAAGAAAATAGGGTTTAAATTTCGAAATATCACCAACAGGAGCGAAAGTATTCTCAGTTATCGTGAAAATCGTGTAAAAGGTTGCATTCTTGGCACAGTTGGGCATATTTCGAAAACAATACAGGCGTGTAGTACATTCTGCGTTTAAAATGCAAAGAAAGTAGCGTTTAAGCGTCGAAATATCTTCAACAGGAGAGAAATAACACTCGGATTTCGTCAAAATTGAGTAAATGTTCCCATTTAGCGGACAGTTAAGCTTGTTTCAACGATGAAACTGGCGTGCATATAATTCGGCGTGTAAAATGAAATGGAAATAGCGTTTGAACGGCGAAATATCTACAAAACGATCGATATAACGCTCAGTTTTCGTCAAAATCGTGCAAATAGTCGCATTCTGCGAACAGTAGGAAATGTTTTGAAGCTAAAAACTGTGTGCTCTACACTCCGCATGTAAAATGCAACGAAAACAGCATTTGAACGTCGAAATAATTCCAACAGGAGTGAAATAACTATCATTTTTCATCAAATTCGAGTATATGGCTACGTTTATCGTGCTGCTGTGCTTGTTTCGAGATGAAACTGTCGTGCATAGAATACGTGCAGTAATATCGAGCAAAAATAGCGTTTAGACATCGAAATATCTCCAACAGGAGCGAAATAACGGTCAGTTTTCATTAAAATCGATGAAATGTCTGCGATTTGCGCACAGTTGGGCTTGTTTCGTCGATGAAACTGGCGTGCATATAATTCGGCGTGTAAAATGAAGTGGAAATAGCGTTTGAACGGCGAAATATCTACAAAACTAGCGAAATAAAGCTCAGTTTGTCGTCAATATCGAGTAAATAGTCGCATTTTGCGTACAGTAGGAATTGTTTTGATGCTAAAAACAGTGTGCTCTACACTCCGCATGTAAAATGCAACGAAAACAGCGTTTGAACGTCGAAATAATTCCAACAGGAGTGAAATAACTATCAGTTTTCATCAAATTCGAGTATATTGCTACGTTTATCGTGCTGCTGTGCTTGTTTCGACGTCGAAACTGTCGTGCATAGAATACGTGCAGTAATATCGAGCGAAAATAGCGTTGAGACATCGAAATATCTCCAACAGGAGCGAAATAACGGTCAGTTTTCATTAAAATCGAGGAAATGACTGCGATTTGCGCACAGTTGGGCTTGTTTCGGCCATGAAACTCGTGAGCACTACGTTCGGCGTGTAAAATGAAATGGAAATAGCGATTGAACGGCGAAATATCTACAAAACTAGCGAAATAACGCTCAGTTTTCGTCAAAATCGTGCAAATAGTCGCATTCTGCGAACAGGAGGAATTGCTTTGATGCTAAAAACTGTGTGCATTACACACCGCGTGTAAAATGCAACGAAAACAGCGTTTGAACGTCGAAATAATTCCAACAGGAGTGAAATAACTATCAGTTTTCATCAAAGTCGAGTATATGGCTACGTTTTTCGTGCTGCTGTGCTTGTTTCGTCGATGAAGCTGTCGTGCATAGAATACGTGCAGTAATATAGATCAAAAATAGCGTTTAGACATCGAAATATCTCCAACAGGAGCGAAATAACGGTCAGTTTTCATCAAAGTCGAGAATATGTTCGCATTTTGCGCACAGTTGGGCTTTTTTTCGTCGATGAAACTGGCGTGCATATAATTCGGCGTGTTACATGAAATGGAAATAGCGTTTGAACGGCGAAATATCTACAAAACTATCGATATAACGCTCAGATTTCGTCAAAATCGTGCAAATAGTCGCATTCTGCGAACAGTAGGAATTGTTTTGATGCTAAAAACGGTGTGCATAATATTCCGCGTGTAAAATGCAACGAAAACAGCGTTTGAACGTCGAAATAATTCCAACAGGAGTGAAATAACTATCAGTTTTCATCAAAGTCGAGTATATGGCTACGTTTTTCGTGCTGCTGTACTTGTTTCGTCGACGAAACTGTCGTGCATAGAATACGTGCAGTAATATCGAGCAAAAATAGCGTTTAGACATCGAAATATCTCCAACAGGAGCGAAATAACGGTCAGTTTTCATTAAAGTCGAGAATATGTTCGCATTTTGCGCACAGTTGGGCTTGTTTCGTCGATGAAACTGGCGTGCATATAATTCGGCGTGTAAAATGAAATGGAAATAGCGTTTGAACGGCGAAATATCTACAAAACTAGCGAAATAACGCTCAGTTTGTCGTCAATATCGTGTAAATAGTCGCATTTTGCGTACAGATGGGCTTGATTCGACGCAAAAAACAGCTTGCATAGCATTCGACGTGTAAAATGCAATGGAAATAGCGTTTAAACGTCGAAATATCTTCAACAGGAGTGAAATAACGATCAGTTTTCATCAAAGTCGAGTATATGTGCGCATTTTGCGCACAGTTGGGCTTGTTTCGGCCATGAAACTCGTGTGCACTACGTTCGGCGTGTAAAATGCAATGAAAATACCGCTTAAAAGCCGAAATATCTCCAAAACTAGCGATATAACGCTCAGTTTCGTCAAAATCGTGCAAATAGTCGCATTCTGCGAACAGTAGGAATTGTTTTGATGCTAAAAACGGTGTGCATTACACTCCGCGTGTAAAATGCAACGAAAACAGCGTTTGAACGTCGAAATAATTCCAACAGGAGTGAAATAACTATCAGTTTTCATCAAAGTCGAGTATATGGCTACGTTTTTCGTGCTGCTGTGCTTGTTTCGTCGATGAAACTGTCGTGCATAGAATACGTGCAGTAATATCGAGAAAAAATAGCGTTTAGACATCAGTAATATATCCAACAGGAGCGAAATAACGGTCAGTTTTCATTAAAATCGATGAAATGGCTGCGATTTGCGCACAGTTGGGCTTGTTTCGACGATGAAACTGACGTGCATAGCACTCGGCGTGTAAAATGAAATGGAAATAGCGTTTGAACGGCGAAATATGTACAAAACTAGCGAAATAACGCTCAGTTTGTCGTCAATATCGAATAAATAGTCTCATTTTGCGTACAGATGGGCTTGATTCGACGCAAAAAACAGCTTGCATAGCATTCGACGTGTAAAATGCAATGGGAATAGCGTTTAAACGTCGAAATATCTTCAACAGGAGTGAAATAACGATCAGTTTTCATCAAATTCGAGTATATGGCTACGTTTATCGTGCTGCTGTGCTTGTTTCGACGACGAAACTGTCGTGCATAGAATACGTGCAGTAATATCGGGCAAAAATAGCGTTTAGACATCGAAATATCTCCAACAGGAGCGAAATAACGGTCAGTTTTCATCAAAGTCGAGAATATGTTCGCATTTTGCGCACAGTTGGGCTTGTTTCGTCGATGAAACTGGCGTGAATATAATTCGGCGTGTAAAATGAAATGGAAATAGCGTTTGAACGGCGAAATATCTACAAAACTTTGAACGACAAAAAATTGAACGATATTACGTTCAATTTTCGTCAAAATCGTGCAAATAGTCGCATTCTGCGAACAGTAGGAATTGTTTTGATGCTAAAAACGGTGTGCATAATATTCCGCGTGTAAAATGCAATGAAAATAGGGTATAAATTTCGAAATATCACCAACAGGAGCGAAATTATTCTCAGTTTTCGTGGAAATCGTGTAAAAGTTCGCATTCTTGGCACAGTTGGGCACATTTCGAAAACAAAACAGGCGTGTAGTACATTCGGCATTTAAAATGCAAAGAAAGTAGCGTTTAAGCGTCGAAATATCTTCAACACGAGAGAAATAACTATCAGTTTTTGTCAAAATCGTGTAAATGGTCTCATTTTGCATACAGTTGGGCTTGATTCGACGCAAAAAGCAGCTTGCATAGCATTCGACGTGTAAAATGCAATGGGAATAGCGTTTAAACGTCGAAATATCTTCAACAGGAGTGAAATAACGATCAGTTTTCATCAAATTCGAGTATATGGCTACGTTTATCGTGCTGCTGTGCTTGTATCGACGACGAAACTGTCGTGCATAGAATACGTGCAGTAATATCGGGCAAAAATAGCGTTTAGACATCGAAATATCTCCAACAGGAGCGAAATAACGGTCAGTTTTCATCAAAGTCGAGAATATGTTCGCATTTTGCGCACAGTTGGGCTTGTTTCGTCGATGAAACTGGCGTGAATATAATTCGGCGTGTAAAATGAAATGGAAATAGCGTTTGAACGGCGAAATATCTACAAAACTATCGATATTACGTTCAATTTTCGTCAAAATCGTGCAAATAGTCGCATTCTGCGAACAGTAGGAATTGTTTTGATGCTAAAAACGGTGTGCATAATATTCCGCGTGTAAAATGCAATGAAAATAGGGTATAAATTTCGAAATATCACCAACAGGAGCGAAATTATTCTCAGTTTTCGTGGAAATCGTGTAAAAGTTCGCATTCTTGGCACAGTTGGGCACATTTCGAAAACAAAACAGGCGTGTAGTACATTCGGCATTTAAAATGCAAAGAAAGTAGCGTTTAAGCGTCGAAATATCTTCAACACGAGAGAAATAACTATCAGTTTTTGTCAAAATCGTGTAAATGGTCTCATTTTGCATACAGTTGGGCTTGATTCGACGCAAAAAGCAGCTTGCATAGCATTCGACGTGTAAAATGCAATGGAAATAGCGTTTAAACGTCGAAATATCTTCAACAGGAGTGAAATAACGATCAGTTTTCATCAAAGTCGAGTATATGTGCGCATTTTGCGCACAGTTGGGCTTGTTTCGGCCATGAAACTCGTGTGCACTACGTTCGGCGTGTAAAATGCAATGAAAATACCTCTTAAAAGCCGAAATATCTCCAAAACTAGCGATATAACGCTCAGTTTCGTCAAAATCGTGCAAATAGTCGCATTCTGCGAACAGTAGGAATTGTTTTGATGCTAAAAACTGTGTGCATTACACTCCGCGTGTAAAATGCAACGAAATCAGCGTTTGAACGTCGAAATAATTCCAACAGGAGTGAAATAACTATCAGTTTTCATCAAATTCGAGTATATGGCTACGTTCATCGTGCTGCTGTGCTTGTTTCGTCGATGAAACTGTCGTGCATAGAATACGTGCAGTAATATCGAGCAAAAATAGCGTTTAGACATCGAAATATCTCCAACAGGAGTGAAATAACTATCAGTTTTCATCAAATTCGAGTATATGGCTACGTTTATCGTGCTGCTGTGCTTGTTTCGACGACGAAACTGTCGTGCATAGAATACGTGCAGTAATATCGAGAAAAAATAGCGTTTAGACATCAGTAATATATCCAACAGGAGCGAAATAACGGTCAGTTTTCATTAAAATCGATGAAATGGCTGCGATTTGCGCACAGTTGGGCTTGTTTCGACGATGAAACTGACGTGCATAGCACTCGGCGTGTAAAATGAAATGGAAATAGCGTTTGAACGGCGAAATATGTACAAAACTAGCGAAATAACGCTCAGTTTGTCGTCAATATCGAATAAATAGTCTCATTTTGCGTACAGATGGGCTTGATTCGACGCAAAAAACAGCTTGCATAGCATTCGACGTGTAAAATGCAATGGGAATAGCGTTTAAACGTCGAAATATCTTCAACAGGAGTGAAATAACGATCAGTTTTCATCAAATTCGAGTATATGGCTACGTTTATCGTGCTGCTGTGCTTGTTTCGACGACGAAACTGTCGTGCATAGAATACGTGCAGTAATATCGAGCAAAAATAGCGTTTAGACATCGAAATATCTCCAACAGGAGCGAAATAACGGTCAGGTTTCATCAAAGTCGAGAATATGTTCGCATTTTGCGCACAGTTGGGCTTGTTTCGTCGATGAAACTGGCGTGCATATAATTCGGCGAGTAAAATGAAATGGAAATAGCGTTTGAACGGCGAAATATCTACAAAACTATCGATATAACGCTCAGTTTTCGTCAAAATCGTGCAAATAGTCGCATTCTGCGAACAGATGGGCTTGATTCGACGCAAAAAACAGCTTGCATAGCATTCGACGTGTAAAATGCAATGGAAATAGCGTTTATACGTCGAAATATCTCCAAAACTAGCGATATAACGCTCAGTTTTCGTCAAAATCGAATAAATGGTCGCATTTTGCGCACAGTTGTGCATGTTTCGACGATAAAAACGGCGTGTGCAGCATTCGCCGTGTAAACTGCAATGCAAATAGCGTTTAAACGTCGAAATATCTCCAATAATAGCAAAATAACGCACAGATTTCTTCAAAATCGAGCAAATGGTCGCATTTCTCGCACAGGTCTGCTTCTTTCGACGATGATACTGACGTGCATGGCATTCGGCGTGTAAAATGCAATGGAAATAGCGTTCAAACTTCGAAATATCTGCAGCAATAGCAAAATAACGCACAGTTTTCATCAAAATCGATTAAATGGTCGCATTTTTCGCAACAGATGGGCTTGTTTCGACACTAAAAACGGCGTGCATAGCATTCGGCGTGTAAAATGAAATGGAAATAGCGTATAAACGTCGATATATCTGCAACAATAGCGAAATAGGGCTCAGTTTGTCGTCAAAATCGAGTATACGGTCGCATCTTGCGCACAGTTGAGCTTGATTCGACGCTAAAAGCAGCGTGCATAGAATTCGACTTGTAAAATACGATGGAAAGAGCGTTTAAACGTCGAAATACCTCCAACAATAGCGAAATAATGCACAGTTTTCTCCAAAATCGAGCAAATGGTCGAATTTTTCGCAACAGTTGGGCTTGTTTCGACACTAAAATCGGGGCGTGCATAGCATTCGGCGTGCAAAATGCAATGCAAATAGCGTTTAAACGTAGAAATATCTCAAACAAAAGCGAAATAACGCTCAGTTTTCTTCAAAATCGTGTAAATGGTCGCTTTTTGCGCACAGTTGGTCTTGTTTCGACGCTAAAAACGGTATGCGTAGCATTCGGCGTGTAAAATGCAATGGAAATAGCGTTCAAACTTCGAAATATCTGCAACAATAGCAAAATAACGCACAGATTTCTTCAAAATCGAGCAAATGGTCGCATTTCTCGCACAGGTCTGCTTCTTTCGACGATGATACTGACGTGCATGGCATTCGGCGTGTAAAATACAATGGAAATAGCGTTCAAACTTCGAAATATCTGCAACAATAGCAAAATAACGCACAGTTTTCATCAAAGTCGATTAAATGGTCGCATTTTTCGCAACAGATGGGCTTGTTTCGACACTAAAAACGGCGTGCATAGCATTCGGCGTGTAAAATGCAATGGAAATAGCGTTTAAACTTCGAGGTATCTGCAACAGAACCGATATAACGCATAGTTTTCGTCAAAATCGAGTAAATGGTCGCATTTTGCGCACAGTTGGGCTTGTTCGACGCCAAAAACGGTATGCGTAGCATTCGGCGTGCAAAATGCAATTTAAATAGCGTTTAAACGTCGAAATATCTCCAATAAAAACGAAATAAAGCTCAGCTTTCCTCAAAATCGAGTATATGATCGCATTTTGCTCACAGTTGAGCTTGATTCGACGCTAAAAACGGCGTGCATAAAATTCGACTTGTAAAATACGATGGAGAGAGCGTTTAAACGTCGAAATACCTCCAACAATAGCGAAATAACGCACAGATTTCGGCAAAATCGAGCAAATGGACGCATTTCTCGCACAGGTCTGCTTCTTTCGACGTTGATACTGACGTGCATGGCACTCGGCGTGTAAAATGAAATGGAAATAGCTTATAAACGTCGATATATCTGCAACAATAGCGAAATAAGGCACAGTTTGTCGTCAAAATTCTGTAAATGGTTGCATTTTGCGCACAGTTGGTCTTGTTTCTACGCTAAAAACGGTATGCGTAGCATCCCGCGCGTAAAATGCAATTTAAATAGCGTTTTAAACTGCGAAATATCTGAAACAGAATAGATATAACACATAGATTTCGTCAAAATCGAGTAAATGGTCGCATTTTGCGCACAGTTGAGCTTGATTCGACGCTAAACGCAGCGTGATAGCATTCGGCGTACAAAATGCGATGGAAATAGCGTTTAAACTTCGAAATATTTCCAACAAAAGCGAAATATCTCTCAGTTTTCTTCAGAATCGAGTAAATGGTCGCTTTCTGCGCACAGTTGTGCTTGTTTCGACGCTAAAAACGGTATGCGTAGCATTCGGCGTGTAAAATGCAATTTAAATAGCGTTTAAACGGCGAAATATCTCCAACAGGATGCAATTAACCCACAGTTTTCGTCAAAATCGAATAAATGGTCGCTGTCACGTCCCACGCTCCGCACGTGCCACAACGAAAACATAGATAACCGCAATACACAAACAACGCAAGTGTCAACTCGTATACCTAGAAACAAACACACAGTGCAATGAAAATGGAAATTATTTAATAAAATTTATTAAACATAGTTTATTATTCATATATACATATATGAGATCGATATTCTAATAATAAACATAAAATTTATTAAGTTGTCTGTCCTATTAGAAAATTACATCCTGAAGATATACATATACATGTGTGTAATACATTACTAAATCATACATGGACCGAGCGAAACATAACCATACACAAAATGCAACCTCAGCAAGGCCAAGCAGCCACGCGACCGGCACATTCCACTGGTATCAGTAACGAAGGCCATGGAAAGAACGCAGACGCAGCATCAGCAAAATACGACCACCTGCAACATGTACATTCTTTCAAGCACCTTGTATATCATTAACACCAAGCAAAACATGAGATGATCAAGAAGACGAAATTTCAGCAAAGGGTGAGATAATCAAGAAAACAAGAACCCCAGCGGAAATAGGCAGTTACGATATTCACAAATTGTCACGTAGTAATGGTACAATTACAAAAGAAATAATCGGTCACGTGACAATTAGGAAGAATATAAATAGAGATTCAGTACTCAATAGAGAGTTGTTGTTGGAGTGCAGTTTTAATTGAGGTCAGAGCTGGTTTTACCTAATTCAGAATTTAATTGAAAGTAGTGTTGAAAGTAGTTATAGTTCAGTTTTAATTGAGAGCAGTCAGACGTCAGTCTTAATTGGAAACAGTGAGTTTAACTTAAAGAGTATTGTAAGAGTATTGCACTTAAAGTTCGGTATTAACTTGAGATTCGGTGATTCATTTATTCTTTTGTTCATTTACAAGTCGATCCGTCTGCGTCAAAGAAACAATCTAGTACATATTGTAATTCCGTTTAATAAAATTGTTAATTAAGTTCGAAGATCCGAAACATCGAGTAACTAATCCACAAATCAAACAAGGTAGGAGATTCGAAATTGTACACCCTCTTCCCTTCTTTTTTTTTACTTTTAATTGAACAAAGTTGTCTTTAAACGAAAGTATCCGTCGGCAGCTATAGTTGACAGATAGAAGTATCAAGTAAATAACTCACATAAAATTTCATTCGAACATTTTGAATTCACGACAATTATTCTCTGTATCGACCAGTGATCACGGTGTTTTCAATCATTGGAAACATCTATGGTTTTCGTTTTCCTCTTCCCATCGTTAGCAGATTGCTCATCCTTGGGCGAGGCCTACGAAGCCACACGGATTGTTTACAGAGAATATAATTACAAAATTGAGATAAACGTTCTTGCTCAACATTTAATAAATTGTTTGGAATAAACTCAATCAGCTTTGGATCTATTTTGTTTACAATTGTTCGCTGTATCAACCAGTGATTACGGTGTTTTCGTCACAGAAAGCATCTATGGTTTTCGTTTTCCTCTTCCCACCGTTAGCAGATTGCTCATCCTTGAGTGAGGCCTACGAAGCCACACTGATTGTCTACAGTGAACTCAGTTACCAAATAAAATAATCATTTACTCATTTACGACTTTACTTGTTGTCAAGAACGAATTATAATTCCATGACGAAATCGAGAAAGAATAGAAAAGATAAAAGTCACCTCAGCAAAAAGCGAGCCGAACGTTGGTACAAACGATTAATTGCTGCAGAAATAAAAAAGGAAGAGAGGAGGCATCGAGAAGAATTAGAGTCAAATCGCGAAGGTTCACTACCTAGTTTTTCGCCCTCAAATTCACCAATTTCCGAGCACTGCGAGGCGCATTCCTTTCGATCTCGTTCGCCATCGCCCACATCACACCATAGCGTTTATTATTAATCTTATTGGTACGAATAAATATTATCCTACCAAACATTTGTAAAATTTATCCAGTTAGAAGCTAGAATATTTATTTATTGTACATCGCTGTATAATATATCTACATTTGCATCCGACGATACTTATTGCTGATATTGTAATACCTTTAATCAAGTAACAACGAATAAATTAAAATATAGTTAAACCAACATAACTCTGTCAGACGAAATAAATACGTTGCCAATTGTCTATCCCTAATAACTTTAATCCTCTCCCGTGCCAGTATTCCTGCGCATAGCAGGTTAGCCGAAAAGTGGAATTCATTTGCCAGTTGCATCAAACGTAAGTCAACGCTACCCATTAAACACCAGTTAGTAGATAATAGACTCTCACCTAGTTCAAACCCCACGACAGACAGGGTACAAGGTTTGTTTTCCTACAGGCAAGAAAGTGCTTACAGAGGCACTTCCAGTCTGGGAAATCAACAGACACAACAGACACAACAGACAAGGGTATAAGGTTTGTTTTCCTACAGGCAAGAAAGTGCTTACAGAGGCACTTCCAGTCTGGGAATTCAACAGACACGACAGACGAAGGTACATAGATTTGTTTTCCTACAGGCAAGAAAGTGCTTACAGAGGCACTTCCAGACTGGGAATCCAAAAGACACGATAGACAAACAATACTCATCATACACTAACACTCCCAACTTAAAGAAAATAATAATAATAAAAGGAAATTCTTCGAAATAGTCCTTAGACTATTTCTGGTGGCAGCAACTACCATATTAATCGGACATCTCGATTAATATTTCATAAACAATCATACCATTTCAATTTTCCCCTTCCGATTAAACTTAAGATAACACAAAAAAAAAAAAAATTTTTTCTGGATTTAGTCTAGATCAGCACGGAAGGCACAGCACAATCAAATCGAACATAACAGAACGTAACAGTAAAATTTTTTGGTGGCAGCGGTGGGATACGCTCCACAGAGGATTAAAGTTATTACTGTCATTGATAAAATATATATATCTGAAAAATAATGGCAACCAAATTAGAGTCATTGGATGAAGATACGCTTTTGACATTGTCGGAAAAACTAAGAACGTGGGATGCAAATTTTCGAGTAATAACCGATATGATTGCAAAAATGAACGAATTACAAAAGGACGTACGCGAACTCAAAACAATAAGAGAACCTCAGTCACCTGCATCGCCGCCGGTAACCCAACAAGAAACAGTACAGCCAGGTGGATATCCCCAACCGATTAAGCTAAAAGACGCGATCGAGTCAGTACCAGTATTCGACGGACATCGACCCTCAGTATTTCAATTTTTAAGAGCATGCGAGCGCGCACGAAACATGGTTCCTAGGCATCAAGAACCCCAGTTAGTAAAACTATTAATGAATAAGCTTCGCGGACATGCGTTTCTCGCCGTCGAAGATACAGAACTAATAAGTTTGAACGATTTCGGGAACAAATTAAAGGATCTGTTTGGCCTAAAGAAATCTCTTAACGAATACAAAGGAGAATTAGGAACGATATACCAACGACCTAGGGAAGATATATTAGATTACATGGATCGCGTTAGAAATCTTAGGTTAGCGATAATGGACGGAGAAAGAAGCGAGTACGGCACGATATCACCGGACATCCAAGATACAATAGATTGGGAAACGAGGGAAGCTTTTGTTAAGGGGCTCCCAAACGAGGTGTATTTACGCGTAAAGATAGCAGGATACCACACTTTAGAAGAGGCGTATCGCCAAGCCGTCAAGGCAACACAAGAAGTGAAACAAATGAACGATAGAACGCGACTCCAACGACCAACATTTCTGAATAATTACAAACGCGACAACGTACGACCCTTGACTACTAATAACAATATCAGAAACAATCATCAGGATCGAAGGTCCGAACCTCCATCACAGAATTATTCAAAACAGGATATCATAACATGTAATTATTGTAAAACACCTGGGCATTTAGTAAAGGATTGTTATAAATTTAAAGCACGGGTAGATGCTGGAATAATTATACCCTATGCTCAAGAACAGTCGGGAAACCGAACACGTCCTTCGGGGAAATGGGGCGAGCCACGAAGGGACGAATTTTCGAATCGCCCAAGAGTGCAAGCGGCCACAAGGAGGCCGGCGCCTATGCTAATAAAGAGAACAAGGGCAGCTGCCCCCGCGAAATCGACTCCACAATCCGTAATAAGGAACAAAGCGAACGTAACGTCGACTGTAAAATCAAGGGAACAACCATTAAATACTGTGGGGGAACCATCTTACAGCCACGCGAAAATAAAAACAGAGAGTCCGGAATCACAAGGCCAAAAGGAAAAACCAACACGGAAGGAACAGACGAGGGAAAACCACCAGGAACCGGACTCAGATGCGGAAGACGACCTCTTCGGATCATTTCAATAAAATTAAACGATTCTCTAACAACCCCAACTGCACGAATAGTTTCCCCAGACTTAAAAACCAAGACAAGTTTACTACTAGACTCTGGATCAGAAATCAATATTATCAAAAAACCTGCTTTACTCGATTCAGCTATCATCGACGAACAGAAACAAATTGAAGTGAGAGGAATTACGGCAACGAGCTTGGTCTCCCTAGGGCAGACAGTAATACAGGTCGCAGGCCATCCAGTCATTTTTCACGTAGTTGATGACTCATTGCTGATCGATCAAGACGGAATCTTAGGATCCGAATTTTTTGCAGGATGCAAAGCTCGTTTGGATTACGAGAAAAGGCATATCAAATGGGGAAATATTTATATTCCCTTCGACACTAAAGAAAGAATAATCGTACCGAAACGAAGTTCGGTAACATGCTCAATTAATATCGCAAATCCAGAGATAAGAGAGGGATTTATTCCCAAAATCGAGCCGATCAAGGGGATTTACTTTGGTAATGCAGTTGTGAGAAATCATAAAGGAAAAGGTTATCTGAGAATAATAAATACTACTTCAAGAGATTATGAATTTACGACACCAACAATGGTAATCAAAGAATTTGAAAACCTCACCCCGTTTCCTAGTACGGCGTGTAATACAATTTTAAAAACAAAGGAAAGCAGATCTGACAAAATAATTGAATTACTACGACTTGAACACTTGAACGAAGAGGAAAGGAAAAACGTCGAAAAATTGATTCGTAATAATCAAGATAGATTTCATATTCCAGGAGAGACACTGGAAGCAACTGGAATTCTAGAACATAGAATAATTACAACTGATGATATACCAGTTAATACAAAACAGTATCGTTACCCACCAGTACACCGAGAAGAAATAAATCGACAAATTCAAGAATTATTAGACACAGACATCGTGGAACCATCGATATCCCCATACAATTCTCCGTTATGGATCGTACCGAAAAAACCCGATTCGCAAGGGAACAAACGTTGGAGATTAGTTATTGATTATAGGAAGCTGAACGATAA